>NW_027223323.1:5936460-6070629 GCF_030449975.1 Polyergus mexicanus
AAACTTTTATTGGGTAATTGAGAAAATAACTATTTAGTTTTAAAGAATTTACGACGTTTTGGAGTATCGCAATTTATTAAGGAATAGCTACGATTCAAAATATGTATTATACATTAATGTAATGGGAATGGACAATTAAACAAATACTTGAAATATTTTTCACATTAATCAAGGCGGATTATGACAAAGTTCATCGACTGTAACGAAAAGGTTTTCCTCGAGTTAAATTTATTTTCGTGTCGCTGCTCCCGCTGTTTTCTAATTTATAGACAAATGTTTAAACGATGATTCTTGCTTTATGATAAATATTTTAACAATGCACAAGGTTGTAAAGTTGAGATAAAGCAAACGGATAAAGAGAGAGAGAGAGAGAGAGAGAGAGAGAGAGAGAGAGAGAGAGAGAGAGAAAGTCATTGAAAATACGAATTCTGTAATCGCGCGAAATTGACATTGGGGAACGATCACGATGATTTACCATGAAATGATTTGCGTTTTAATGTTTCGATTCGATCGCGAAAAAAAACGTTCTCGAAATTTGACGATCGTTTCGGGAAAAGAGGAAAGTCCGACACGCGATCGATCCGAGCGAATTCGATATAGTCATTTTTTTATACGTTATCGATAGCGCGAACCTGTGTGGCGACGATAAAAACACCAAATAAATGAAACGTAAATATTTTGAAAGCTTCACTTACCTCGCATACATTTATAATACGTTGCTCCTTCATCTATTCAAGATTTATATACACAATTTTCTGTTTTGTACACGTCAACGCATTCCTCCAGCATTTCATCCAGCATTTAAATTTGCATGCAAATATTTAATGACTTTCTTTTTTTTCTCTCTCTCTCTCTTAACCCGTTGCTCGGGTCGATTTATCGAAAAACTCGCGCAAGAGAAAACGTCATTGACGTAAAATATTTCGCTGAAAATCAAACAGGGAGGGGTGGAGCATAATCGGACCGCGTAAACGGACTGTCGGCGCAGACTGTGAAATATCCAGAGTTATTACATGTACGAATTGCAGGGTAAATATTTCGCTGGTCGCGCGGCGCGCTTTCCGTTTTGCATCGGAATAAAATAGCGGCGTCGACAAGCGAAATCAGGATGTAAATATCGCGATAAAAATCGTGACGCGGGCGCGCCTCGAAATGCGCACCCGTGACGAGTCGGGATTGATTCCGGAAAACATCGCCATAAGAATGGCCTCTTCCTCTTATTGTTAGCCTCCTCTCTAGCCCAAGCATGATTTAACTAGAAATTGATAACTCGGACTGTTAATAACAGTTAGAAACATGCATATGCGCAGATTGCGATAAATGCCAATCTTGCGTAAAATTGTAAAGGAGAAATATTTGACACATTCCCCCCCCCCCCCACCTCCCTCCTTATTTTCTAAGATACTAGAGATACAAGAGATAAAAGGCTCGCGATGCATATCTCCCGTCAAAAACTTGTACCCGAGAAAGGTTAAAATTCCCCGAAGGTCAAGTTTGTCGGACGAATTAAAATTCGACACGACATTAACGGTATAAATTATTCGGCTTCGAGATTCTGTAGAATCTCTAGAATTTCCCCTTCACCCAAGCTTCGATTCAAGGATACTCTGGTAGGAAAATATACTACGATTTTATGACGAATCAAGCCGGAGAGAGACGGAGGGAGATTATATACGAAGAGAGAAGGAAAGAAGTTTGTTATGCGAGAAAGGGGATGGGGGGGGGAGGAGGAGGGGGGAGAGAGAGCGAAGAGAGAAGAGGGTAGTAGAGGAATGTAGGATTTCATCCACCGCGCCCAGGTCGAGATGGTCGTTCATAAATATTCATATAGGATTCCTGAAGCCAGGAAAACATTTATTCATGCAGAAGCGCACGTGTGCGTGCGGTAATTTCGCGTCCGACCAATGGGAGAACGCTAACCAACGGCGGAGAAAAATGATGGAATTATGATTTTTCCGTCAAAGGTCTACTGCGCGGCCCGGTCGCGTTTTGCGAAAATATAAAGTTTCCGACGCAAATTTTTAAATTATGGCTTTTTTCAACTTTATGACTTTGACGTTACGGCTGCTTATATGTATACAGTTTGTTTGTTGTTATTCTCTCTTTCCGAGATATATAAATAGAATTTGATTAAAAGTAAGAATAAAATATTGATACAAGACATTTTATCTTATAGGAGAGCGAAAAGAAAATATTGTACTGTACGTTATCGATATATTATTTAATAAAATGTCTCATACATTACACATACGCACATATCTCGATATTTCTACAATGATTGAAAAATCTATATTGTACCAGGTATATAAATATGAAACCGGAATTTTTGTATAGTAAATACACGTTTATTGTATGAAAATGATAAAAAATATTTTATTCAAAGTATTGCTCATTGCTAGCTATACATTTTTCCCATCTCTCTGACAATTTGTGGATGCCATGCCAAAAAAACTGTTGCTCCTTTGAGGCAAACCAGTCATCGAGCCATTTTCGTACATTTTCGTAAGAAGTGAAGCGCTGCTCGGCAAGTGCGTGTCCCATCGATGCAAATAAGTAGTAATCGGATGGAGCCAAGTCTGGTGAATAAGCCGCATGCGAAAGTATTTCCCAACTAAACGCCTCAATCGTTCCCTTCACCGGTTTTGCTGTGTGTGACGGTGCATTATCATGAAGCAAAATCACTTTGCGTTGCCTTTTTTGATATTCTGGTCGTTTTTCACGCAAAGCTTGATTCAAATCGAGTTGTTGTTGCGTTTGAGCGTCATCCTCATCCAACAATGTTTGCAATTCGCTGTTTTCAAACTTTTTCGGTGGTCTTCCACGTTCTTCGTTTCTCACGTCAAAATCGTCACTTTTGAATTTTTTAAACCACTCAAAGCACTGTGATTTACCAAGAACATGCTCACCGTAAGCTTCGACAAGCATTCGATGCGATTCTACAACAGTTTTCTTCAAATTGTAACAGAAAATCAATGCTGTCCGCAAATCGTAGTTTCCAGACACAAAATTCGACATGTTCAACGCTATTAAAAACTATGCTGTTGTATGAAACTTGTATTGTTGTGAGTTGAAAATCTTTATCAGATGTCAAAACAAGAAAATGGCGCCAATGACGCGGTTTGACGGTAACTACATTGACAGCTAGGGCCATGTATGGGCAAATTCCGGTTTCATATTTATATACCTGGTATACGCCAAAGAGTAAAAAAAAAAAAAAAAAAAAAAAAAAAAAAAACGGCGCGCGGATCAGTCAATGGGGATCTACCAAGGTTCGTGGTGGCGTACCACGATCGATAAAACGATTCCGTTATGGTTCAACATAAGCGAAATGGACGCAGCCCAGTCCGACTTTTCTCATTGCGCGATGGCGAACAGCCATTTCTCCAAGAGGGACAGAGGGACAGAGAGAGAGAGAGACAAGAGACAAGAACAAGACGGGGGAAACCGGAGATGATGTCGAAGCCGATGAATGTCGACTAACGGGATAACGTTGCATGAATTTCGTGTCACTATGTGTGCGTCAATATCCGCGTGTGGATTCTTCGTCTTATCGTCGACAGCCACTCCTATATACTTGTTGCTCGTTACAATCTATTTTTCATACACATGCATGCGATACACGTGTATCGTCGTAATACACATACGCTCTTCTCGCTCACTTTGTGGAAATAGATTCTTTCCCAAGTTATTATTTCTCTTTAACGAGAATTAGCGAGATCAATTGTAACCGTAATCAAAATTATTCCCAGCACCGATAGCGGCGCTTAATAACCATTCATCTCAATCTCCATTCAAAGAGAAACGAGAAAGAGATATGGGAGAAAAGATTCGCCAAACGACCCGCTGACCTCCTGAGCGGGGATTCACCGGTGGACGATCTTGTCCGAGCATCCTCTCCAAGGAGTGAATCCTGCGGTCGTAATTCATCGCGGTTACCGTTAAACCGTTAAAGGGAAAGAGCCTAACCATCGTAGGAAGGGAGGGAGAGAGAGAGACGTTGCCGCAGCGAATGTACAAAAATGCAACTCGCCTCTCTAGTCGAGAGAATGAAAATGACTGCAGGGTCTCTCAACTACAACGATTCGCGTATACGTGTCTTTCAAATTGTTTTATATAATAGTCGATTTTTTCTAAATGATGGATTTATGGAAAATTATATCGGAAACTGCGTGTCTCGTTACATATTCTATTTTCACCATTTTAAATAATTATTTTCTATACATTTTTATATAATTAAGATGGGGACAAATGCAACCATTTATTTTTATTCTTTCGTTTTTCGATATTAATTCATCAAGTGGAATAAAAGAGTTGTTCCGTTAACGCGAGAAATATTTTCTTTTCGCGATTAATAATTGTAATATTTTCTCGAGAGATAATTATTTTCTGTTCTATCGGCCTCCCATCTTTCACGATTTACATACTTGCATTTTATGCGATAAAAAAAAAAAGAGGGGAGAGAAATCAGGGTATTAGACCGAAATCAGAGATAAAGAGGGGAAAAAAGAAAACTATCCATAGTAGTATCTTTCCAAGATAAAATGAGAGAGAGAGAGAGAGAGAGAGAGAGAGGGAGAGAAAGAGACAAGAAAGTCGCGCGTATTCACCTGGAACGACCTATAGGAGGTGGAAGCGATAGCGGCTAATATACCGTTATTAGCGAGGAAAAGCAACGTGTCGAACCGGTGGAATTTTTGGCGCGCGTAAGTTGCGGCGTATTCGTTTAGCAATCTTATGCAAACGCAAACGCCAAGCCGGAGGTCGACGCGCTCGTTTCTGCCAATTGACCTCGCTTTTTTCGCACAATTATTTTATTCATTTCTTTATTTTTCGCCGACAAAGACAACGGTGGCAACGACGACGACGACGACGACGCCGTTTAATCGTTTCGTTGGGGGCGCAAGCTATAGCTCCCTACGCGTTCTCGCTCTCGTTCGGGCGTGTGCGTCTCCCCGTCTGACAAATTAGAGACACTCGCGAGCTCTAATGAGTTTCAGTCCTAATTAAGCCCGGACGGAGCGTCAATAGGTAGTAAAGTTGACCGAACGCGCGCGATAACGCGTAATTATCGTATTAATTGGCTCTTCCGTTGATAATCGCGTTAGTTGGCGGAATTAACGAAAGAAGAGAATTTTTCGCCGATGCGACGCGACGGCGAAACCTCTTGCGGCTCCTGCGGCTCTTGCAAAGCGCACATTATATATTTAAAACAAGAAATTGATGTGCTTTCATTTTACATTTCCAATTTTTATTTTCTCACGTAGAATCGTCATCTTTCCAGATCTGTTATTCTATCCTACGATCCTATCCGTAAAGAGAATTTAAGAGGAAAATTCTCAAGATCCAAATCTCGGGATGTCGAAGAGAATCCGGCAACTTTGATTTCGAAAGCTTGAATTTTCACGCGCGTTTACGCGGGAGTAAAGATGAACGCGTCGAAAATTCATCGGGAAAGCGGAGAACTCCGGGCGGGCTACTTGGAGCGAATCGAGGGAAAAGTTGCCGGCAAACTTGTCCGTTTCCGACAATGGACCGAAGAAACGGAGGAAAGAAACAGCGAGAAAGGTAGCCGCTACGGGAAAGGGGGAAAAAAAAAAAAAAAAAAACGCGGAGATTTACGCGCGAGCGGCGGGAAAGCTCGCTCGAGACGATCGGGAAATTGAGTTTCCCCGAAAGGAGATTTCTTCTCTCCTCAACCCTCACGTAACCCTCCTTCGCGCGTTCATTTATTTATCTCCCGCGAGGGATGCGCGGGGAGCACGTTCGCGATCGAAATGAAATTTTTAATAAATAAATAGCGCGGGCGCGGCAGAAATTCGCGGAGATAAACCGCGCGCGTCGACAAGGACGTGCCCGGTTTCCTAACGAGATAGCCTGAAAATCGCATCATCCCGACGCCCCGAGCATCCCCGACGAGTCGAGATTACGCGGTTATAACCTGCGAAATTAACGACCTGGAAATCGACTACCGCGCGCACATTTCGAGCGTGAAAAAGTTGGCGCGCGTACACTTTCGAGTTGCCGCATCCGCGACTCTAAACATCCGAATATCGAAGAATCGTTTAAAACTTAAAATTAAGAAAAGAGATGTTGCCATGTTACATGGATGAACAAATTTCAAACGCATATTTTAGAGATTTTCAATTCTTTCCGCGTTCTTATCACGTTTCTCGTCTACATTTCATCGATAATACATATACCGATAGATTTCGATAAGAAGATTAGATTTATTGTTGAAGGAATCCACGTTGAAGGATTCAAGGTTCCTTCAAAGCTCGCTAGTATCGCAAGTTACACGAGCCAGATGGAAAGGTTGTAGAGGCGAATAAAATTTCTCGCCCGGTCCGTCGTTGCACCGGGACTGGTTGTGCGTCCGCACCTGCAATTGCAGCTGCAACTGCAATTGCAACGCCAAGCGCAATCGGGATGCACGCGTTGAGCGTAGCGGAAGGTCGTATAGGCGGTCCCAGGTGGGTCAGTCGACCAACTGGTTGTTTCCAGCGGCTTCGAGGAAACTACCTGGAAGACCGCGCGCGCTTCCGACAAAATAAGCATCGCGACGTCGCGAAATAACACCGACGTGTCCCCCCCGTATAATCGCCTTCATCGCGAACAACTTTCTCGACGGAACGAGATAACGTTACATTACGAGATAATCCTTATTCACGAGTCCCAATGTTGCAATATTTAACAAATACTTTGCATTAATTATTTCGCAACGTTTCGCTTAGACTTGGATAATCTTGCAATCGTGCAGAGCAACATAAGATAATCTCGTCTAAGATATTTTAGACGAGATAGAAACGGCTCTTTTCTAATCTCATTTAAATTCATTTCAATGAGATTAGAAGAGATGAAATTATAAAACATTTCTCTTACATTGTATAATCTTGAAATATAATAACGTTAGGGAAAAGAAGTTTTAAATATATGCGTATTGTAAATACAATATGATTGTACTTTAACAAGTTTGTTTGCGATATTGTAGCGCGGAATGTGCGAATGATGGCGCGCAACGACGACGAGAAAGTCGCTTTCGCTCGGCCACTCGAGAAGAGATCGGCAATCGGCAACCGGCAACCTCTCGTGGTGAATCGCGATTTAAAACGGGGCCTCGCGAGATACACAGGGCCGCACTTTCTACGATATCGTTTGCCATGATCCCAAATGTCTATCGCCTATCCCCTTATCCCCTTATCCTCTAGTGGTGATGACAACAGACGCTTGACATTTCTCTTCCATCTGTTTCCATCTTTTATTTCGAATTTCCAAAAACTCGAAACAGTACTAATCTAATATTGTATTTAAAGATTTCAAGCTTTTCAAAAATGACTACTAATCGAAACTTAAAAGTTTCCAATAACCAGAATTGTGCATTGCAAGAGTCTTTCCTTACAAAACTGATTGCAATTAATTTGAAAATTTTTCAAACGAGATTTCGAGAGACAAAGAGAGATGCGAGAGACGCATAAAATAATAAACATTTATTTTTTTCTCTTTCCTTTTAATCGTAGATTCTCTAAAACAGATTTTACATATTGAAAGTATATTATATGTATAAACGTAAACTACAATAATCGGTCAAGGAACCGACTACATCTTGGAGTACCTGAGAAACATTTCGGGAATTTTCATTGAAGAAAGTTTTAATAAAATTGGAAAAAAATCAAGAATCCAAGTTCTAAACACTCGAATCGATCTGTAAAATACGGTGGTGATCCATAAAAGTAAGATGGAAATGTTTCACGACTTGGGAAATGAAATCAATCGGAATGCCTATAGCCGTGGCGCGCTCTAACGTGGAGAATAACGCGATCGATCGGCAGAAAATTGCAATATCGTCCGATTGGAAACTGCTGTCAGAGTATCGCGAGCAAAGTCGGTTACGTTCGATTTGTCGCGGTTTTTGAACCCTATCTCGTTACTTTTACGCTTTTACTCTTCTACGCCCGATTACAATCCACGATACAATCCGATTATACGGCGAATGTGCGCGCCGTAAGGCAAAGGCAGCCGTCGTATCGTGAAAGCAACCGGACATCTTTAATTATTAACTTTCTACGCGTCCAACGCGCGGAAAAGCCACGTCGGACGCGTTGCGTTGCCAGACGCAAATTTACAACAGTTGTAGCGTGGAAAATACTTTTCCATGCAACCGCAAATTTCTTTCAAACAAGGATATGACACGATCGTTATAACGATGAGACGGTATGACATTCGTGAGAATTTCCAACAAAACTTAAGTTTACGAATTATATAAATAATATTATATACATGTAATATATTTTAAAAAATTCTTTATATATATATATATATATATATATATTTAAAAGAGAGAGAGAGAGAGAGAGAGAGAGGGAGCGCGAACGACCCAAGAGAAGAGACACGAATGTTTTCGCGTTAAAAATAACTCACTCCCCGAGTCACTCGAGTTTACTCGATTAACCTTTCTCGATCGCCCATATAAACAGTTACTCCTATATAGCCGCCCATTACGCTTTTTTTACCGACAATGAGATACCGAGGTTTTATCGACGCGCGCTCGATTATCCGCCATTCCTCCTTTCACCGATCGTTATTATAGTTATGGTTGCGGATTTTCGAGCTCTGCAATCGACAAGAATATTTCGTTGCTCGTGCAAAATTGAAAGCGTCTTTAAATTTTTTAAATAATAATTTTCTAAATATACACGCTTCTGTTAAATGCCATCTATTATAATTTAATAAATTTATAACAGCTAATTTACTATATGCATACCATATGTATACAATATCAATCATTTATTAACTTGGTAATAATAACATGTGAATAACATCGATAATAATAATTTTATTAGCTCAACGCTAGTAATATTCAAGCGAAATCTCCATATTATACCAATAGTGTTGTATTAATAATTCACCGTGTATATGTATATGTACACGTACAATATTATATCGCGACGCGCAATTTAAGCATTATCAACGGCTGCTCGAGAGTTTTAAGCTTAATTTTGCGCCGGGTACGATTCTCTTTTTTTCCAGCGAAATCTGTGCATTATCTCGAAAAGACTCAATCTTTCGTCGTTTCCACGTTAAACAGGATGTTTGTTTTAACATCGCGTTAAAGCGCGACTCTTAGGCGTATCCGTTGACTCTTTCACGATATATCTTTAATGTTTCAGAATTTGCGATATCTCGAAACGATTGATCTTTTTAACGAGCAAAAATAATCCTTTCCTTATAGGATGCTTTCGAATTTTATAAATTTTCATTAATTAATTTATCCAAGATATATCAATTATAAATGCGTGCGTGCGTGCGCGTATTCGAGACGCTTATAAAAATTTCTAATGAAAAGTAACGTTTTTACTTAATAATTTTTTATTGGTTATTAATTCATTTATTCATTCATTCATTCATTAAATTTTATAATTTATAATTAAAATTGTAAATTTTATAATTTATAATTAAAATTGTAAATTTTATAATTTATAATTAAAATTATAAATTTTATAATTTATTATTAAAATTTATCCTATACGTAAAGACTATTTATGTTTATTGAAAAGATAATTGTCTTTTGAAGATTACAAATTTTAAAAGATTCATAACACGATATATTAAAAGAGAGAAATTGCGATATTTTTCATCATTGTGTTTATTACGTAC
Organism: Polyergus mexicanus; assembly: GCF_030449975.1. NCBI lineage: Eukaryota > Metazoa > Arthropoda > Insecta > Hymenoptera > Formicidae > Polyergus > Polyergus mexicanus. The sequence continues at coordinate 5,946,112 of NW_027223323.1, forward strand.
AATATATGGCAAATTTCGGAAAAACAGATCGAGCCGCCATGATTTATGGCGCGCACACTTTGTATCATAATCCGCGTTGGAATTCTCGCGTGGGAATAAATAATAATGACGTGGTAAATAAAGTCGATAAATAATGCAAATGACAAAGTAGGGATAAAGCCATCTTTGCGGAAATGTTGGAACGAATGTTAATTGCGATCAGTCGATGCAAAATTCCTGTCGCTCTTTCGAAACGCGTGGGAATTTAAAAAGAAGCGCGACTTGAGAAAATTACGGCAAATTCCAGCGTCGCGTAACGCATCGTCGAGTCCTGGCACGCGTGGCCAAATGGGCACGACTGACGGCGACGGCGACGCGTGTATCTGCCTGCGTACTCGCGTACTCGCGTACTCGCGTACGTGCGTACGTGTTGTAAGCGCGCATACCGCTACGAGATATTTCATCTCGTTCGTTCACCTCGTATATACATTCCTCTATACACTCTACGACAACGGCGATTTTGCCTCGCAGCGATTTTGTCTCGACGTACGTCAAACTTGTATAAGAATGTACCGGTTTATACCACGATATCCCTCGCCTCTCCCCTTCTTCTCTTCTCCCCGAGAGATAAAGATGTTTATTTTTCTCGCCTAACATCGTTAGAAATTACATTAGTAATTGTACGTATATCGTATGTGATCGAGAGAGAGGGGGGGGGAGGGGGGGGGGGAAGGCTTATGGCTATTTTTCCATACAAGTCTCTCTTCTTTGGGAAGATTATACGTATATATACGGTAGAATGATCATTATTTGAAACGAACCAGTTGGACATCTCTATAAAAATTGAAATTTGATGATAAAACATGTATATAGTAGATTGTTTTTGGCATTGATCAAATCTTTTTAATCGGCAAACTCTTTTTTATCGTAGATACTTATTCCGCGTTTCAATATTTATTTGTAACTTTTGTAGAAAAAAATTTTTCATCCGACGAGAGATGTAGGCTAAAAGATTTTCAACAAACTAATTAAATGTCTCTATGACATTTTGCGAAAGATTCTTTTATAGAGACAAAACTTGTATAGACGATGATAAAGGGGGGCAAGGATTTTTTACATTTCGCGTACTAGACGACCATTGTCGACATTGTTTCAAGCTCGCTTTAAATTATCAATTAAGCAATTAGATTAAGCGCATACTGAAATGTATAAATTAAATCGAAGATAACACATATGCCATGTAAATACCGGTCGCGAATTGATTTCACCATCGACCGTTATAATAAAGTCGCGAATCGAAAGACACTGGGGCGATTTTTCAGGGTACGGAACGCGAAAATAATTGACGCGCTATCGACGGCGTTATCGTTACCATCGGCCTCTCCATTTTACACTCGACTCTCCTCCCCCTCCTCCTCTTGCCCTCGAGGCGATACGGAAGGCCGGGGATGAGCCGAGTTTAATTTAGCCGTCACGCTCTTACCGGGATCGATACATCGTAACCGCATCAACGGAGTTACGGCCTCGTGAGTGCCACCTTAACTTTGACGGGCGACGCGACCCGACGCGACGCACCGAGCCGAAAGGAAAGGAAGGAAACCCCAAAGCAGATTTCACTTCCGGAACGACGCCTGACTTTTGCCGGGCGAGATGTTGAAGCAATATGGCAAAAGTTGCCTTGAAAGAGGCGACGGAGCGGATATTTGTCCTTTTTTCCTTTGCATTTTTTTTTACGGAAAAATATCAATCCAAGGTTGACTTGATCGAGATTGTGACGTCTATATTATTGAAAAGTTGTGCTACGAATTTTCTTTAATTGAGACACGGCGACAAGAATCGATAATTTGCAAATTTTTTATACTTTCTATATTCTAGAAATACTGGGTGGCCCATTTTAATACATCCAGTCGAATATCTCAAAAATCAAGCCCGGAAAAGAAAAATGTTTCGAACAAAAGTTGTGTGGCTTCGAGGGGGCCATAAGATGGTGACAATGATTTGACCTTGGAAAATCATTTGAAGGTCACGTGAAGATCAACTTTAAAATCTTAAATGGAAACCCCCATTTTTTATTTAGTATTCTTGTAGCTGACATCGAGAGCTTTCCAAAACACTATAATAATAAAGTATTTTTTCATTAAGTACTTTTTGAGTTATTTTATATTTTAATCTGACATATTTTGATATAAAAAATAAAATATTTCGTAAAATATTCAGTTTTCGATCATTTTATAAGTAATACTTCTATGTACAGAATAATAAGACAAATTAATTAGTGCGAAAAAAAAAATACTTTACTTGAAACATTTTTCTCTTCCGGGCTTGGTTTTTGAGATATTCGACTGGATGGATTAAAATGGGCCATCCAGTATATCGCGAAACGATACGATTACAAGATTTTAATTTTTAAACCCTACATCTCAGTCCTCCATATTCCAAACTTTAGTAGCCAAGTTTCTTGAACGTGCGATACCTAAAGTTTGATAGGCAATTTATGCCTATCGCGCTATCAGAGTTGTCTGGTGCTCTAAACAATTTCTGTATTCGCTATCGCGATCAAAAGTCCATTATAACTTCTCTCTATCGATAAAGCGTATTGATTTTAAAAAGATAATTATATTTACAGAGAGTATCTCGCCGTCAATTTACGCTACTATCGTATATATGAACGTACATAATTTTATTTATATTTAATTGTACATACGGGCTTTTTCTCTCGGCCAGATTTGTATTCGGCAACTTATAAATTCTCAAGTTTGAATAAACAAAGAATGGAACTTTCAATGATTTAATTCGCAACTATTTCGCAATAGATTCTACATTTAACGACAAATATCTTTTCTAGCCATAATTCACGCATGAAATTTCTCTTGGCAAATTGAAAATTTTAACAATATATTTAACTTTTATGATAAAATGTATTGAAATAATTTATTCTTGCAATTTGCTAGAATCGTATTTAACGTCAAAAAAATTACGAGATATATTCTCTCTCCTTCCTTCAACTGTATTATACACTGTATTATTTACGTATTTACACAAATAATAATTTATGCATTTTTTTATTTAGTATTGTATTAATTTTCGATGCATCGCCGCCATAAAACAATACTCGTCCGTTCCATTTATCGTATTTGAATATCTCTTCGTACAAGGATCTTAATTATCATTTATTAACGAAATCAAACTCACAATTTGTTTGCTCATAACTTTCGATAAACTATTCGACGTATGCACGTATGAATCGGTCTTGTAAAAAATAAAAAAAATTGCGCTCTCCTCATCTCCAAGCATATTCGAGTTTAGTTTAACGCGAAATATATTTTTCTATTTCTCTAGAATATCTTGGACAAGTTCAACCCTGGCGCCAGGCAGCTGATCAACGCGGGCAAGGCGTATCTGAAGGCCCTTCACGGTGAGTAAAGACAAACTCGCCGTTAGTCCCTCGGGTCCTGTCGTCGTAGGATCGAAGAATTGCCAACTTGTTCGCATCGCGAGCTCCTAGCTTCGCTCTTTTCACATCTCGCGCGAAAATATTGGCGATTTAACGATATATTAATGAGGATCGATATCTTTCGATCGGTCACACGAGTCAGCTTTCTTTAAGCATTCTTTAAGAGAGTTGTGTCAAGGATACCCGTATTCGTTTTAATTTCGACGAGACGAGTAACTCGTCGCGTAATAATCTTGCATTGAAATTCTTCTTTCGATAAAAATTTTCCCGTTTCATCTCGTTATATTCTCGTATATCTCTCTAGGAAATACCCAAGGTACGAAAGATGAAAAGTAAGTGGAATATACAAGGCGTCCCAGTTCGCACCTTAGGCCTCTGGTGGCCGGGTCGGATCACGCTCACCCCTTCGGGGATTAACCCGCTGACCCCCTGAAACGGACATTCGTGCGCCGTTGTTTATGTGGGTCGCGTGCCACTCTCGTGCCGGATATATATCCCCCTTTCTCCCCGTATTCCTGGGAATAATTTTCCCGCGAGAAGATAGAAATGTTGATTCGCGCGACAACTTTATTTATCCAAGTTAAAAGCGTAAAAGAGGAAATAGTTTTTCGAAACGATTATATAGATTTTATATCGATGATATATTTAGAAAGTAATTGTAATAATTACTATTTAATAACAATTTTGCCATTAGGAGCGCAACTGACAGTCGCGAATCGTAGATTGCTCGAGAATTTTCCGCGCGGGTCTCGTTGATGGTTGAAAATTTGTTTAAGGAGCGCCGGGGAAAATAATACTCTCCCTGCGGCGCGGCGGAAAGTAGTTTGCGTAACGGCGCAGTCGACCTTACATTAAAAGTGACTTAAAAGTTTGCCGCCGACCTTTGATGTAACAGTGTAACGGTATTACCGTGTACCGCGTACCGTGTACCGTGTCGAGAGAAGAGAGCGAGATGGTACGCGCTACTTGCCGCGGATGAAAATCGACCGGGTATTTTTGCGCGACAAAATATATGTATATTTAATTTTACAAACTCTAGGCTGATACTTTTTACCCCGAACTTGTCTCGTTTATAACTATTCTGCGACGTAACGTAATGTTACGTACTCCTTCTCTCGTAACATCCCGATGCAAAAGTTTTACTTTAGAATAGCCGATAAGAGATAAATTATATTATTGCTATCCGAAGGGAGGTTTCGGAGCTCCGAAGATACGAAAACTTGTCGAGGAAAAAGAAATAAACGACCGCGAAAGGAGCGCACAGTCGGCGATAAGCTTTCGCTCCTAAAGAAGAAGAGGTATATGCGACGCGAATCCGCTGGTGGCAAGTTTGCGCGGTTCGCTTTACGAAAAAGTTGAAACAGGTGGAGAAACCGCGATAATTTCTTCGACGATGGCGCAAACTCTTTTTTATCTCCACGCGATTACGGTTGCAAAGACTCGAGGGCGAGGAAAAGATGGGCGGGCTAGAAGTTGGATCGCACAAAGGACGGCATCAATTTCCTTAACGAGTTCCCGTGTCGGGAATGAGAGCTAATTCGATTAGGAATTAATTTTTGACAAGACAAAGGAGAGATTTCTCCGAATGGTGGACGGGAAAGCAAAGGGCCAAAGGAAAAGACTGGAAATCAAAGTGAAACCCAAGATTCTTCTTCGAAGGAGCAAAAATTACGTCCGATTCTCCCGCGGAGACGCATTTTTAATTCTCCGCATCGAGTCGCATTATAATATAATATAATCCATCTTAAAAAATACGGCGGGAGAGTGCTTCTTCGATCCATCATTCGTCTTTTCAACGTTTCTTTTAAAAGGAATATTAATTGTTTCGACAAAAATGTTGGATACACTTCTTAATATTTTTACTAAAGCCCGAATAAGAGAAGAGTATCAATTTCTTGAATAATTCAATTTAATCTTTTCAACTATTATTATTAATAATCTCTCTTCGATATATTCCTTTGCTCCCTTAAATCACATTTTTTTTCTTTCTTTTTTTTTTCTCAAATTATTTCAATCCCATCTTTTTTTACCAATCAAACTCTGGCAGAATTTACTATCGAAACGCGATTCGTTAGCTTAATTAATTTGTTCCACCGGAAGAAACTCCGCCGATTGTCAAACTTACATCCAGTCCCACTCGCTCGTACTGTATTCCGCGCCCTATCAGGAGCCGACTCTGCGACAATTTATAACGAGTCGTTGAGGCACTTTGAGGACTCGGCTCAAAATCTCGCGGGAACATTGTTCTTCCTTCCTTCCTTCCTTCCTTCCTTTCTTCCTTCCTTCCTTCCTTTCTTCCTTCCTTTCTTCCTCTTTGGCTGGCCCGCATCCTTTCTCCAATTCTGCGTCATCCGCTCGCTTTCTAGGAATGCCACTTAAATACCAAGAGTTCCGCATTTCCAGTCGATTGAAAGATGCACGTTCTTTAGAATATCATCCCCTCTCTCTCTCTCTCTCTCTCTCCTTCCCTTTTACGAGTGTTAAGGAGATGGCTATGAGACGGATGGAATTTTAGAACGGCGAATGCGCTCTAGTTTAAATAAATTGCGGTTCAATATAATAATGATAATAATAATAATAATCATAATAAAATGTATGTAATTATATTAGGTGTACAACTTTGCTTCCGCCGTTTTCCTATAGATGGCTTTAGCGGTAAGTAGTGGTCGAAATAAATAGATCATAGACGTCACGCGATAAACTTGGGCATCTGTCAACGTAACCCCATAGAAACATTAGTCGACATTGTGTCTGCGTCATAAAGTTATTCTCCATTGAAAATGTCAGTTTACGAGCCAAATTCTCGTCATTTGCGGGAGGTTTTAATTTTCTGCTTCAATATGAAGAAATCTGCGGCTGAGGCTCATCGAATGCTCTCAATTACTTATAGTGAAGCCGCTATTAGCGAGAGAACGTGTCGTGAGTGGTTTCAACGCTTCAAGAACGGTGATTTTCGCGTCGAAGACCGGCATAGCGGTGGAAGAGAGAAGGTTGTTTTCGAAGATGCAGAATTGGAAGCATTACTTAATGAAGACTCGAGTCAAAGTCAAAAAGAATTGGCACGATCATTGGAAGTGGACGATACTTTGAATCATAAATGTATAACGAGTTTTTTACAATAAAGCCTCGAATTTCGGAAAAAGAATGGCGGAAGCAAAGTTGTACACCTAATAGATAATGATAAAATATAAATATACGATATTATTCGTAGTAACTGTTACTTTTAATTAGATTCGTTTCAGGCATTTTTTTTTTTTTTTTTTTTTTCGCGATAGACGCAACGGACACGGATCGCGGAGAATCTGCGACTGCGGGCGGTCGCGAATGTGATTTGAAAAAGTTTTCTCGTTAAATAGCGCAAAAATGCGCGCAGAGATGTCGTGGAACGTGGACAGGAAGGACGGTGACAGCGATCTCGGCTGCTAAAGGGGAAAAGGGGGCGAACGTCCCCGTGTGTACGGTACGGACAATGACAAGCACGCACGCGCGCGCGCGCGCGAGTACCGACTGGTTTTAATTATGGAATCTAGTGCGGGTGAAACGCTCAATTTTCCCATCGGCATATGTCTTCTCCCCTCCTTCCCTCTCGTCCCTCGCTCTTTTTTTCCACATTCCCTCCCCGCTTTTCTAGATTCGGTCCCGCGGGTCCCTGCGCAATTTCAATTTCGCGCCATCTCTTTACCTTTCTCCCTCTTCTCTCCCTTCTTCCCCCCTTCTTCCCCCTTTTGATTCCATCCTACTACTGATCGGTATCGCTCTTTAATATCGATTTTCTCTCGAAGGGTTGAAAATATCGCGCGAGTATCGAATTACGCGCGCATTCGCGATCAACTGTCAAACCTCGTCGTTTGTTTCGCGCTTTGGGATCCGGCGATAGGGGAGAGGATATTATATATAACGACGGTAATATAGTCGGATGGATAGACGGATTCAAGTACTTTAATTACAAGATGCGGAAATATTAAGAATTTCTACGTATAATTAAAAACTCTAATTTCTACTACATCATTTAATTATAAATATCTCATTTTTACAAATATTTTTTCGTTTTTATTTGCGTTATAAAAAACGTTTAGTATAGTATTACTCTTAATCGTTAGATTACCAAACTTGGTCGTTACGTTGAATTTATTATCTTGATGGCGGATCTCAAGTTGTCTTTGATCTTAGATTCGTATAATCAGCGACATTAAAAATTCTTAGATTCTGAATCTTGTATGAATTGAAAAAATATTTTCTTTTTATCATCAGAGACGTTATATCGTTTCTACGCTTTCTGTCTGTCTGTCTGTCTGTCTGTCCGTCCGTCTCTCTTTCTAAAGATTAATAATTTATCGGATTTTAATCAATAATGTTAATTTTCTTGGCAGAAGAGAGAATTCCAATTTAAAAAATCGCTATTTCCGAGGCACTCTATGTATTATCCTTTAATATCGTATATTTAGAAATCTAACGATTAATATATTCCGTTCGCGTTCTCTCGCCTAACGCTGCAGTTTGCGCCACGGCAAAAATCTCACCGCGGAAAAAAGTTATTTTCCCGAATATTACGCGATCGAGAGAGCGAGAGAGAGGGAGGGAGGAAAAAAAGGGGGGAGGGGGCGTCGTGTCGCGCGAAAATGACTCCGCTTTGCATAAAAAACGTTTGGCCTCGCTTCGCGTCGTGTCGGGCGACGCGCGTAACGCGCATAAATAAAGCGTGTAATAAACGCGAGGGAGGTGAATTATGCGCGCGAGATAAAGAGCGCGCGATTCCAAGCGCAAAACTGACACGGAATGAGACTTTTGCGCCAAGCGAGAGCGCTTGCGCCCCGGTATAAAATATATACGTGTCAAAAGTGTGCACGCGCGCGACCTTATCGCGCGCGAAAACTCGAGATTGATAAGCGGAATAGCGACAATAGCGCGCGCGTTATCGCGCGATAATTTAACCGAGCCGTAATCAAGCGGGGGAGACCGTAACGTTAAACCGTGACCGGCGAATCTCGACGATGTATTGTACATAAATTGACATCTCGTGTCACTCTGAAAATCGTTTATCGATATACGTAAAGCTCATTGTCGGTACGTTTACCTTCGGACCGATAGAGGCGGAATTGAGACGATGATTCATTCGTTTTTATCATCGCGCGATCGTGTAACGGAGTAAAAGACTTCTTTCTAAAGGTGAACGCTGATGCGAATCGGAAGAATAGATTGCGAGAGAGAAAGAAAAATCTCCGACAATGAGAGATATACGATGCGAGAAGTTGCGGCCATTTAATCCCGCTCTAACGACAAGTGGATTTGGATGTTACGTTGGTCGAATTACGATAACGACCGCGCTTACGATAAATATCGCGCGCGGCCGAGAGAAGGTAAATGGAGCTTCCGCTCGAGCATCGCACCTGGAATTCGCCGGAATCGCACACCACCGTGTTAATAGCGAATACCTTACGTATCCGCGTCGGAGCGGGATACCTGCATACCGGGTGTGTTAATGGAACCGTCGCGCAGTTTCGGATCGATCGCGTTCGACTGATCGCGGCGTGCCGCGTCGCTAATTAATCCCGACCTAGGTAGGACCCTAGGATCCCTGTCGTCGCGGCAAGTCCAGCTTCCCCTCCCTCCCCCCCCCCCCCGGCCCCGTCGCGTTTCGATCCCTCTTTTCCCGATCGAGTCGAACGTGTTTGGAATTTGATTTAATTTTCACAGCGCGACAGTTATTAATGGCAATCAATGGGGCTAGTATTAATTTCTATGACCTGCACGGGATGAGTTATTATTCCCCCCTCCCCCTCCCCCCCGAAAATTAATCGAATATTCGCGACGATCGGATGAAAAATTTTTCTCTCGCATTATCAATCGCAAGAGGTATTACTTTTAATAAATAATTCAAATATTTTAATCATTCGAATGTACGTATGCGATTATTGTTGTATGTTTCGAGAGAAAATTCCTCGCAAACTCCAAGTCACTCGAGTTGCGTCAAAACATTTACATTATTATGATAAATATTATTGGCATAATTTTATAAATTATTCTCATGTTTTCTAAAAATCATTTAGAAATCTAAACTTTCAATATTTTGTCCTTTATTGAATAATATTGTATTAGATAATATATACGCGCGGTTTAATAATAAATTATAGTCGCGAAAGTCGTCGTCATCGATTGATGGTGAATGTGTCAACAGTTGGAGATACTCGTTTTATCTCGCGGCTCATTCTCGCGAGTGAAAGGAAATCGCGGACGATCCCGACGCGACGCCCTCTTTGCTATAGGGTTCTCTCTAATATCCCTTTAAATGGATTCCCTTTAATCCAATTTGTCGGCTGAGCGATATTAATGGATCGAAATAGCTTGAGTTCGCCAGGCGGAGAGTAATCCTTAAATATTATCCTTGGCGATATCGCGCGCGCGCTTTCTTTCACCTTGTTTCTTTTTTCCTCATTCTCCCTCTCGACTTCGTATACCAAGATTCTTTTGCCATTTTTTCTTTTCCCGTAGAAAAATTTTCAAATTTATTAACAACCTTGTGAAAACGAAGACGCGTGAATTTTGTAATACACGCGTTTGTACATTTCGCCTCTCATTGTATATGGTTTTTACATATTCTCTACACGCTTATCTAATTTTATTAATTATCTATCAATATTTCTTTCTTTTTTTTTTCGATTTTTATTCCTCCATCATAATTTTACATTTTGATTATCTCAATAACGCGACGATTTGAATCTCCTCTTTTATCGTCACATCGCGAACGAAACGCGGTCGAAAGTGCGCCAGCCATTCTTTTCTCATTTTTAGAGTGTCGGTCCCCTTGGAGCATCTCCCTCCCCTCTTCGTATATCCGGACCGATGTCTGCTCACTGAAAATATACGACGACAACGACGAACGCGAAATAAAGGCAAACTACTCCCTCATTATTCGCGCGTTTGCTCGACGAGGACCCAGCATCCTCCCGGTATACTCCGACAATGCCGCAATCGGCAAAGTTTACAATAATATTGTTACGCCAACATCTGCATGCACCCCATAAATCATCCTCGATTCTTTTCTCATTTAGACCCTTCGCTCCGATCGTCGGAGCACGTTGGCGAAGCCTTGTGCAAAAACATCGATATCGCCGTGTAAAACTGTAAATAACCGCTTAACGATGAATCTTTTTCAAACTTTTTAAAAGTAAATATAAAATGTATACTTTTTACGAATGCGTATAAAAGATATATCCCATCGTTGTATCAATATATATATTGTATAATAGAGAAATATATATAATATTATTATATATCTAGGGTATATCTATATAATAATATTATTAGGTGTACAACTTTGCTTCCGCCGTTTTCCGGCATCTGTCAACGTAACCCCATAGAAACATTAGCCGATTTGTGTCTGCGTCATAAAGTTATTCTCCATTGAAAATGTCAGTTTACGAGCCAAATTCTCGTCATTTGCGGGAGGTTTTAATTTTCTGCTTCAATATGAAGAAATCTGCGGCTGAGGCTCATCGAATGCTCTCGAATACTTATGGCGAAGCCGCTATTAGTGAAAGAACGTGTCGTGAGTGCTTTCAACGCTTCAAGAACGGTGATTTTCACGGTCGAAGACCGGCATAGCGGTGGAAGAGAGAAGGTTTTCGAAGATGCAGAATTGGAAGCATTACTTAATGAAGATTCGAGTCAAAGTCAAAAAGAATTGGCACGATCATTGGGAGTGGACGATACTTTGAATCATAAATGTATAACGAGTTTTTTACAATAAAGCCTCGAATTTCGGAAAAAGAACGGCGGAAGCAAAGTTGTACACCTAATATATATTATAATAAATTTCAAATTGCATTCCCCCTATTCTCAGAAATTTGTTAGAGATCGTTTTTACGGTATATTTGCCGAAATGCAAGAGAGGATCCAAATTTCAGCACTCTGAGCTGTCGGAAAAGACACCGTTTTCACGCGAAGGCGCGAAAACGAATAGCGGACATCTTCTCATTCATTTCCAAGTCGTTTTACTCCTTTATTATTGCGCTGCATCCTGCAGCCTATCTCGTGGGAATCTTCACAGGAGGATTGAGCCGGAACGAGACGAAAAATGGTGAAGGGTGATCACACGCCTTGTGGAAATTCCAAAAGGAAGATGGAAATATGAGACAATAGAGTGGGGGGAGTTGCGTATTTTAGCGGCGAAAGGAGGGAAATTCGACAAGGATGAGGGGAGAGAGGGAATGGAGGAAAGGGAAAGGCGTGTTGCGTTAAAGTACGCGAAGGGTGGCAAAGCTGCCGAGGGGAGGCTGAAACGTAAACTTTATTTTGGACAGTGCAGCTCCCCGCGCATCGCGATTCAATTATTTTTGCTCAGTCTCGACGAGACGACGGCCCTTCCGGGCAACCTCACCCCCCCCCCCCTTCCCCGCTACCTTCTCCTCTCTGCCCTTTTTACTCCCTTCTCATCCTCCCGCCCCCCTTTCTCGTTGCGGTCGGAGTGGCGGACGCTTCTAATTTCATTATTCCCTCTCGAAGGACTCTCTCCTGCCTTTTCCTCGCACCCGCGGTTTATTTCCGCGCAAAGCATTTTTGCTCGCTTCCGACTGATATTCTCTCTCTCTCTCTCTCTCTCTCTCTCTCTCTCTCTCTCTCTCTCTCGATGTATCGGATGGATTCAGTGAGGAAAAAAAAAAAAGGAATACCGGCGGATTAAACTTGAGAAAATATCCCATGTAAAAATTTAGATTGTCGTTTCAATTGGATTTTGTTATTATCATCTTGGATGTTATCGTAATCCGTATATCATCTTGGATTTTTTAATGGAATGTAAAAGTTTTTGATTACAAATTACCGGTAAAATGCCGAAGAAAAGGCGGCGAAAAGCCGCCATTCGCAAAATTGACCCGCTCGCTTTACGCAGAGATATTTAACAAACTTTTTTGCGCCGCGTTTTCCGCGCAATCTCGCCGGTGGAATTCCGCGAGTTTTGCGGCGCTACTTTTTACCCTCGCTCCGCGGGGGTTGGTGGGTCGATGTATGTAAAAATGAAAAGGGCAGATGGCGGTTGTTGTCTAACTCGTCCTTTCCCCTTTCTTCATTTTCGTCGCCGAAAACTGCAATTTCCCGAGGCAGGGAGGAATGCGATTAAGCGTTGATGGCTTCCTAAATGCAAACAACTCCGGAAACCTAACCCATAATCACCGGAGACAATCGCTCCCTCTTTCCCTATCTCTCTCTCTCTCTCTCTCTCTTTCCTCTTTCATCCCTCCGTCGTTCTGGCTATACACGGCAAGGGCGCTGTTTTACAAGCCAGGAATGGAAATTAAAAGGGGTAGGTGTGTCGATTAGCCAGCCGGCGCCTCTTAATTCACGATTATCGCTCGCCGCGGTATTCACTTCCGGAATGTAAAATGGCGACGTCGGCTGACATTTACGTTCCTTTTTATTAGTTCTTTAGTCGTTTTAAGATCTTGTCGCGTATTTTGAGCGCCCGCAATTACGCGGATTACATTTCCATTTCATTTATTCTTGAAAATTTCTCTTTGAAAACTATTATATTATTTGTAATTGTAATTCAACTTATCGCCAACTTTGGCGGATTATTGCACGCGATATATACGTGTATAATATATATATATATATATATATATATATATATATATATATATATATATTCAAACGTTCTCGTTCGAATGGACCGAAGGGATAGGTCGGAATTTGGATGTTGCCGCGAACCGGACCTTTTCCCCTCTCTCGTCATGCCGCGCTGCATTTTCCAAGGTAGCCGGATCTCATGCGCGAACGATATTAAAACTACCCCTCGAAATAGCGCCCCGAGGGTGAAAGCGCATCAACGCCACTCGCTAAGAATGCTCGTTATTCTTAAGGGAGGGTGCGAGTTTGGAAATGACGACATATATATAAGCGTATTTATATTATTATAATTTTTTTATTTAAATTCCCTTGCGAGAAATTGTGTTTTGATAAAATAAATTTGCGCACTTGTAGCTTGCCTCTTGTTATTGTCAGACACAGAAATGTGTTCAACTTTTGCATAGAATAAATGAAAAAAATAAGAATCGACATCTCACTTGCCAAGTCTGTAGCAAGGAGTTGCGCGGATTCAGGTGGACGGGGGATCTCGATGAAAAAGAAACGAGGGAAATGCTAAAGTCAGGGCCGGTGGGTGGATTCATTTATAATCGTCGATAGCTCGTCGTGAAAACTGTCGGCGAAGTAATAGGAAAAGTTGCAGTCAAAGCGGCTAGCAAAGTTTTCCATTAATCTACATTAATGTTGCGCGAAATCTTGAAATCTTGATACAGACGCCGTTATCTCGCGCCTGTTGCGTTCAGCGAAAGCAGCCTAAGGGCCCTGGTAAACACCCTCATAAGCAATTAAGCCGCTAATTGATTATCCCCGCCGTTAATTTATTATCTCCGTCCCTTCTAAGCAAGCTCACGGGCACGCTGATAAAGGACGCGCTGAGCTAAGAAGTCCTCTTTCAAAGCGGCTCCTTAATTACGCTTTAAGCAGTTTGGAGCAGCCCCTCTCACTCCGAATATCGTTTCAACAACGGCCGATGAGGGTAAATTTGAAATAATTTGCACGATTGATCTTTTTTTGCATCTCTAAATCCGCTTTTTTAGTAATTTCACCTTTAAAATATCATATTTTCAAAAATTTTATCGATAATTTTCATACAAGTGTTTTATAAGTGTTTCCAAATATTTATATTCCAAATGTTATATCAAGTTTCTAAGTTTAAAACTTTCTAGTAAATGCTGTTGCACCTCTCTAAATATTATGGATTGGAATATTTTAAATTTCACTCAATCTCTCGAAACGGCAAACAAATGCCCAAAGTCTCGAATATTCGATACCGTTCGAATCCTCAGATATGGAAACGTCTTGAATTCTCTCGTCTCGCGGAAACAGCGAGAGGTAGAGAGGTCGCCGATAATACGTGTATATCGATATCGAGATGTCTCCCGGAGCCCGGAGTCGAGCTTGGGCAGGGCGACGAAGGGTTGATACTGGACGGTCCAAAGTTTGCCGACAATTGGGGAAAGACGAGCGGAATGACCAGCGGACAATGGGGCGCGTCGCCGATGACGAACTCCTCTCGGTCTGTTTCCAGGGAGTCGCTCTCGGGGATTGCTGGAACAGCCGCAAACAAGGGGGATGGGCGAGTCAGCGTTTCCACCATCGACCCCGTTACCCCTCGCCACTCTTCATCGCTCTTCGCCACCCTTCGCCACTCCCTTTCTCTCTCACCTCTCGCTTCCCCGGGTTATGTCCCAAACGGTTTACGCATTCCCGAGCGACGAGGGGGCGCGAAGCGCTGAATATTTCTGCTTACAATTATACCGCGTTGTTTCGCGACGTTCGATACTCGGTGTTTTAATAATGTGCGTGCCACTACTATCGTACTTGGGCTGCTTAAAGCTCGGATTATTCGCGTCGAGAATTCGGATAAAAAAATCTTTCGCGAAATGAAAATAATTGTACAGATTATTTGTGTAGAAATGTAATATAATTATACAAATTATATATATAAGAGGAAAATAAGTACGAGAAAACCAACTAAAAGCAACTACAAACATAAGATATCGAGAAAATGTAAAAATTGCAAATTGCTTTGCATTTGCATATTTTTTGCTTGTCTTCCTTCTCGAACCTAGATAGAAAATACATGGAATTAAAAAAATATATGGAATTGATGAAAAAGTTCTCTTATTAAGTAAACATTTTATTGATAAATATAAAATAATAAATGAAATAAGGAATGTGTGAAATAACGAATAAATAACGAGTTCTGTGAAATTTTTTTTCCACAAACGAAGCTTCGTTTTTTCGATCTATATAAGAGTTTATTTACAAAACATTGAAAAGAAAAGAAAAAAAAGAAAATGAAAGTAATTGATAATAATTGAAATTGACAATGTGCAAAATTATGATCAAAACCGCGCAGTTAAATTTTTTCACGGGCTTTCTTCTGTAATAAAAAGTAAAAAAAAAAGAGAGAGAGAGAGAGAGAGACACGGTTATACAAGAAAAATCGTATTTTTCTGGGTTTTCTTCTTTTTTTTTTTCCTTCTGTTTTTAGTTTACGTATATCTCGCTGCAGGCTGCAACGAAATATACGCGAAAAATGGCGGCGACAGCTGTCGACGTGCGAGTTTCGATGCCGTTGCAAAATTTTGTATTATAAAACTCGAATATACATACATACCTACATACATATATGAAGCGCGGATATCTCGTGACGGAGAAATTATTACCACGTGATACAGCGAAACGGACAAATCTCGTTATTATCATTTTTACAACGATAATGATAATGGATACAGCGATGCTAATGTACGTATAAATAATAAATGCAGCGCATAATGGTGAATAATAAATGCAATGTATACAAAAAATATAATATATAAGAGAATGATATGGTGTCGTTTTTATGTTTATCTTTGAAATTTAAATTGCAAGGATTAATTTTTTTTCTGACTCTGTTTATAATTTGAAAATTATATTAAAATGATATTGGGAATTTTAGAAATATCTCGAGGGAATATCTATTTCGATTTGATAAAATAATAATAATAATAATAATAAGCTTTTAAATTAAAAAATTCTTGTAATATTATATATATAAATGTGTGTGTGTGTGTGTGTGTAAAATTTTATGAAAAAAAACTCCATTCTCATCATCAAAGAAGATATGCCGAGAGCGAGAGAGAGAATAGGAGTCGACGTCAACTGATAGGGAGGGTAGACCACTGGTAGAAAATGGTTCATCTTGTGTACGATAATATTTTTTTAAGCAAAATTTTTCTCGCCGCACGAAAAGAATGGCGTGTTCAGTAGCATGAAACAATAAATAAAAACCTCTGTCTGGAAACGTGTGAACGCGCGCTGTGTCTGAGGTCAAAGGACGATGGAGGGTGGAGAGGAAAAGGAAAGGAAGAGTAGAGAAGGTGGAACGAGTTTCAAGAGTGCCATAATTTACGCTCCACTCGTTTCTTCCTCGTGTATACCTAAACATGTACGAATGAAGCATAAATTCACTCTGTACTCTCATCCCTTATATTTACGATCCATCGTCGAGAGGGAATTTAACGTTTAGCTGCGCGAGAGGCATCTCGGCAAATTTTCCGTTTCAGGAACTTTAATCGGAAGACAACAAACGTCTCTTCTCAAAACGAAAATTAAATTATCGTATTATTAATGCTTTTATTAATTAATTAAAAACTCTGAGCTCTTTGAAATTTTTTGAAAAGAATATTATAAAAGCAACTATACCGAGATGATAAATATGTATGTATAAGTGAGATATTGTAAGAAAACTTTTGGCGAAAGAGAAACCAAATGTTGATGTCTTAAAAACTAAAGTATTTTCATCGTTTAAAGAAATTTTGAAATCTACGAGACACATTGCAATCTAGAGTTTTGAGAATAAATAAAATTCTCATCCGATTCTAAAAAGACACGCGACAAACGCGAACACGGCGCTCCATTTTGCGAGAACGAGACAAAGTGGAAAGGGAATGAGAAGAAGAGACATGGAGAAAAAACGCTCTCTCTTCAACCTTTCCCTGCGAGCTCTTTTCTCCCGAGATATAGTAGTACGTACGTACGGCACCTTGTCCGACCAGCTCCACCCTTGTCCATCTTTTCTTTCTTTCTTTCTCTCTCTTTCTCTCTCTCCCCCACCCCCCACCCCCTTCCTCTTTCTATTTTTTCTTTCCTTTTTCCTCTTTTCTCTTTTTCTCCTTTGAGTCTGTTGCGCACGAGCCTGCTATTTATGAGGGATTTGCCCGCGGGAGTGGAACACACAATTTCCACCGATATACCGCCATCTCTCCCTCCGCTCCTCCACCAACCTTCTTTGCCGGATCGTCCCAATTTTTCTGCTCCGTAACGCCTAACGAGAGTCGGTCTGAGGAGAGATCGTTTTTCACTGATAACCACGAGTGGCTTGTTCAGCTTTTTTATTTTATCGGCATGATAGTTTGATCGCGAGTGAATCTCGCCCATGTCGAACACAGGGGAGAGAGGAAACGCGTATATAAACCAACATTTTTTAA
The DNA here is from genome assembly GCF_030449975.1 of Polyergus mexicanus. Lineage (NCBI taxonomy): Eukaryota > Metazoa > Arthropoda > Insecta > Hymenoptera > Formicidae > Polyergus > Polyergus mexicanus. The sequence continues at coordinate 5,963,599 of NW_027223323.1, forward strand.
TCCTTCAACATTTGTGTCTCCTACAAACATTATTTTGCTCGCTTATTTCTACGCGCGCGCGCGTAGAAATGTTGAAACAATTTTTCCAAAAAAGGGTGAAATTTTAAAAAAAGACAACTAGTTTTTCTTGCAATAAATTATTATTGATATTATTAATCCTAATAAAGAATTATTAATACTTCTATAATTTTTCTTTCATTTTCTTACTTTAATATATTTATATACATATACTTATCCATGATTATATGTGTGTGATATATTTACATAAATAGAGATATTAATAACGATAAATTAATTTATAATTAACGAGAGTTTTTTGTTTTTATCTTTTTTAGGAGCTGCGGCGGCGTCGCGAGTTTACGTTGACGCTCTGTCCCGATTAGCTCGTCAAGCTCAACTGGGCACGTGGGGCGGTTCGAAGGATGTAGGTAAGTGATGAGAAACTTCAAATTGATCATTTTGAATGGAAGACCATGAAACGAAACTCGCTTTATTCGAATGACATAAGTTGAGAAAGAATGGATAGAAGAGCATTGATGGATAAAAAGTCATAAATGAATAAATTAGCACCTATCCAGTCTCTACAAAGTTGAACAACAAGACTTTCCGCAATGTTTAGTAATCGCGAATAAAACATGAATTTGAAAAACAATATACTTTTTAAGTCATTGAAAAGAAAATAAGTGTAAATGATAGACTCCCCGCATTAAAATCTACATTAGAAAATAATGCTTAATATTGTTTATCAATATAAAGAAAACACTAACATACAGTTATTATATAAAAGACTAATTGAGATTATAACAAATCATCTCGTAGCATATTTGAATAACGATATTTATTTATTTATTTATTAGCGAATTTTTTTTCTCATAAAATCGCCGTATAAAAATATTTCGCTTACTTTACTCTCCTAGATTTTACTTTTTACGTCATATTTTGATTTTTTCGCCATCGAATCTTAGGATCGTGTATTCTTTTCGATTTATTTCGTCGAAATAAAGCAGTTTTCATTCCTCGAGACTCCAAGTTTGCATCGCTACGGAACGGGATGAGCTTTTCCGAGGCTTCCAAAGCCAATAAAGCGCGTTTAACCGTCGCTAAGCTCCGAAAGATCCTGTTCCCTCTCTTTCTTTCTTCTCTCTCTCTCTCGTTCGGCCCGGCTCTAGATGCCGACGAATAAAAGTTGCTAACAAGATCATTGCAGCGTGATAAGTATACGTATTAAGCCCGGGTCGGTGACCCGTGAACGAAGCTTGCGAGTTTGCGAACTTTTTAAAGTAGGCTAAGAAACAATCTTAGGAAGTCTTTCAAGTGCCAACGACCGAGCGAACCTTTTATTCGTTCTCAACAGTGGGTGAGGGTGGATGGGTGGATGGGTGGCGGTGGTGGTGATGGGGGGAGGGAGAGGGGCTGCGGAATCCGATCAACCAGGATAGTGATCCTCGATTGAGATCTCGCAGCTTTTTCGGATTGATTTTTCTGATCTTTTCATCTTGTTTCGCGGCTTTCGATCGACATGATGGTCTCCTCTATCTTTTACACACATACTGAAATATTTTCTTATATCAAGCATTCTTATACAAAAGTGGGGATAGAGTTAACAATTAAATCAGGATATTTTCAATTTTCATCTCTTAACTCGAATCAAATCAAATTAAAGCTTTTTCTTGACAATTTAGAAACAATTTAGAAATGTATGTGGGAGGGAGGGAGGGAGGGAGGGAGGAGGAGAGAGAAAATATCACGTCGTCCCGAAACGGAACATTCGATCAATCGAATTAATAAATTCGTCGATCGAATTATTTGCGTGATGCTGCGCACGAAAATATATGCGCGTGAGAGGACGCCGCATCGTTGTTTTCGTTGAATAATTAATTAGCGCATTTCGAATCAGCTATTTTATTTTACAAATAATGCTCGTTTCGATGTGGATATGCTTATCGCGTTGGCTCGCTCTGTTGCAATTTGTTACATAATCGCTCGAGTCACTTCCAGTCACGCCACTACTTTACTTTTCTAATTGTTCTTTCTCCTTTATTCGATGATTCACACTTGTACAATCAATTACTGTATTTTTTTGGCCTCTTATACAATAATTCTATATATATATTAGATGTACAACTTTGCTTCCGCCGTTTTTTCCCCGAAATTCGAGGCTTTATTGTAAAAAACTGGTTATACATTTATGATTCAAAGTATTGTCCATCGCTGGCCACTACTTTCTCCCATCTTTTGACTTTGACTCGAGTCTTCATTAAGTAATGCCTTCAATTCTGCATCTTCGAAAACCTTCTCTCTTCCACCGCTATGCCGGTCTTCGACCGTGAAAATCACCGTTCTTGAAGCGTTGAAACCACTCGCGACACATTCTTTCACTAATAGCGGCTTCGCCATAAGTATTCGAGAGCATTCGATGAGCCTCAGGCGCAGATTTCTTCATATTGAAGCAGAAAATTAAAACCTCCCGCAAATGACGAGAATTTGGCTCGTAAACTGACATTTTCAATGGAGAATAACTTTATGACGCGGACACAAATCGACTAATGTTTCTATGGGGTTACGTTGACAGATGCCCAAGTTTATCGCGTGACGTCTATGATCTATTTATTTCGACCACTACTTACCGCTAAAGCCATCTATAGGAAAACGGCGGAAGCAAAGTTGTACATCTAATATATAGTTCAATATATAAATTAATTATAAACAGTTATACAATAAATTAATTATACAGTTTTGCCAATACATTTTATAAAATGTTTGGAAAATATGGTTACGTTATTGGTATTATTTATATGGATTAAGAACAAAGAATAAATCTCAGGATGCATTATATAAGATAAAGATACAAACAATTGAATATTATACAATACAATCGCAATAATTATTTCAAAAGTGAAACATCGCGCTTCAAATTACGCAAATTACATCTGTGAATAATTGACATAAAACTCTATATAATTTGCAATAATTAATAATTTACACATGTATAATCGATGTAATTTACATAGGACAGCCTATGTATGGTTCACCTAAGTGCGTACCTGCAGGCGCAATAATTTAGTTGCCATGTTTGGCCTATGGAACAATTTATGCCCAAAAGAAATAAAAGATTTTCCAACATCCAGGCGCGTTAATTATTAACATGGCACTGTCTGTCTTTAATCATCTTTGCATAAACTCAAAAATTATAATTAAATTTATAACGAACAAATCTATATTATATTAAATTTTACGCATGATTCAATTCAATGATTTTATTTTGACGGAACAATATAATTTTTTGCATATATATATATATAGAAGAAGATTTGACACATGCTCAGATTAAAATACTCGTGTCACATTATTGGTTTTACGATGAATCAATGCATTCCTTGGCATTTTGCGGCGCAGAATCGTAGATTAAAAAAAAATTCCATGGTAGATGCGTGTGTGTGTGTGTGTGTGTGTGTGTGTAAACGCAATTTTAATAATAATATAACGAATGTGAATTAACGCGCGTTCGCATTACCGTGAGACGAGAAAGAAGGGCGGTGGGCTGAAAAAAAGGCCGAAATCCACCCCTAAACTCTGCCTATATTCACTCTGTGAAAAAGAAAGAGAGGAGATATCACGTATAATGCAAATTATCGGCATCGCTTAACGCGCGATCTCGCGCAATTTGTCGAATTTTGCGAGCACACTTTTTATGGCAACGTTTTTCACGCTTTTCCGATCGCGTTAATATAATGATTTTGAACGTTTCGGTACATGTAATATAAAAAATTTTAACAATACTATTTTTCTTCTCCATATTCTATATTCTAATTCGTACAATAGTCGAAAGGCACGATTTTTGACCGTTGTAGAGGATGCGTAAAAATCATTTACGAGATAAAAAGTATTTGTGGCGTCGATTATCACGTCAAAACACTCGCAGTCTATTCCACGGTAGATGGTATCCGGCTTTGCTTTTTACGCTCATACTTTGTCCTCTTTTCGCGCGCCGGCTCTGTCGAGAGGCCGCTCTTTCCGCAACTTTAATTTCATGCCGGAAGTCTTGGCTTTCTCTGAGAGCACCGCTAAGGAGTGCTCTGCAAATAGCGAATTGAACAAACATCTCATTTCCTTATCCTCTCTGCGCGTCTCGAGTTTTACAATCGTTTCGTAATGAACGTGTCTGTTTTCTTGTGATTTATTTGCAACTCCCCTCCCCCTCCCCCTCCCCCCCCTCTCAGAAAAATATATTTAGACGAGATAAATTTATTGTGGAATATAATTACATGATTTAGATATAATTATATTTGAATCGATTTAATTTAATAATTAAGTTAATCAAAAAATACATTTTAATTATTTAATTTTATATATATTTTTTTATCTTATATTTTGTTATCACAATATCATGTTTATATATATATATATATATATATATATATATATATATATATATATATATATATATATGTATATATATATGATATAATATGAGACGCCTCTAAAGAAATATATAAAAATAAAATTTTATAAGCTCTATTATGTAAAATTAAACTTATTAAATTTAATCTAAATTAAATTATACTTGACAAATTAATAATACACGATAAAAAAAGATAAATATAAAGGTAGTTTATAAAATGACACTCGATTTAACTGTACACACACATTTAAGATTATAATATCTCTTAGATGGCGAATGTTGTTTTACGCGCTTAAAGTTTTAAATATAAAGTTATCGTAGTAGTAGCATATAATTTAAAGTTTGATCTCTTTGGTATGAGAATTATATTAAAGACTTTTCAAATCTTTTCTAGTATCAATACGAATCGAATTTTTCAGCGGGCAACTTTGAAAATGTTTATTCGCAGAAAATTGCTGCATTTGTGGCGGTGGAAAGATCAGCAGCCGAGTCGATCTTTACGCGATTACATGGATGAAAATTCGTGCGGGAAGCACGAAGAAATCTGCTTTCGCTATCTCCTCTCCCTCCCTTTACCAACTTTCCATTCAGTCGCGAAGGGGAGCCGCGAGAAAATTCGTAGCTCACGGTGTTAGCGCAGGGCGAAATGAAAAGGCGACAGCGAAATTGCCAATATCGTCACCCCGGATTTTCCTCGCTCTGCTTTCCTTTCCCGCGACCGCTTTCTCCCGAGCCAGCAGCTCTCTTCCCCCTACCGATGAGACGATGAAAAGAGATGGAAGAGATCATCCCGCTCGATCCTTTCCTTCTTGTCGATAAATCGGCCGGTAAATTTGCCGGAATTGGCGACAACGAGCGGGAGAGAAATTTCTAGATATACAGCATACTTGTACTATACGCATAACATTTCAGGATATTTCTTACATTATATACTTTGCGAACAAGGATTAATTTTATATATTTTTTATTCTATATTTTATTATTATAAAGTTTGTTTATGATTTACATTTTACATTAACGTTACAATTTCCTTTAGATGGCGAGGTTGTTTCAAGAAAATTCTTGTCGCTTTTAACGATATATAAATTTTGCTGGAAACTGTTACTCTATATGTTTGTTTAATTTTTTTCCGACCGCGATATAATCCGTGGTCCCTCTCCGTCCCTCGTATGTATAGTCAGGATCTCTATAGGTAGCGCGACTCGGCGTATGGTCAGCCGCAGCTGGCAGTGGGGACGTGCCACGTGTCGTCGGTCGTCGGTCGTCGGTCGTCGGTCGGACCCTCGCGAAAGTGAGGAAGATAATTTAACGAAAATTAATTAAAACTATAATCGTTTTAAAAACAGTATGAATTAATTAAAGCAAAATTTTTATATTTGCACGAATACGTTTGCGATGAATATAAATATATTTTCCACCTTATTCTCGATAAGATTGTTTAAATTATATGTGTAATATAAATAAGGATACGAAATATGAAAGCTGCTTTTGTCCTTGGGAAAACAGCATTTTTTTTTCTTTTTTTTTTCTTTGCTCTCGACGAACTTGCGAAGGATTTCCCTCAGCAGGAGCATAATCGTTTAACAGCTTACGACCGTTTCTATGACTTATTGCGCATTCCGTATGCTTATTCGTGTTATAATTTTACATTAATGTGAACGAGAGTTTAAACGAGAGAGGACCAAAATGTCAGTAATTAATTGGCGTGCGCAATATAATTGACTTTATTGCTTCTAATTATCTGCATTTTCGAGCGCATTTTGCTCTTCTCTAACAATAAGTATCATTATTCCATATCGCTTTTAAAGCTATATAAAGCTAATACGATCCGCGCGCAGTATAATTTATAGGAAATTTGTGTGCGTTGGACGTTTTATCGCGTGTACAATGCGGGTTAAAAGGAAAGTTTACATTTGAAATAACTAATTTTATACAAAATCATACTTTGATAAATTTATTAATAATTTGTATAAAAAGTATTTTACGCAGTGCGTGTGTACGCGTGTGTGACTTTTAGATTATTAATTTGCATAATTATTTCCTCGCTTTATGCATGTACGATATGAGTGCGTGTCATTTCCCGAATTTTCCGAATAATATCCAACGCGTCTCTCTCCCCTTCCCCCTTCCCCCTTCTCTCTCGGTTGGGCAATGCTCGGACGATAGGAAGGATTGGAACGAGTGAGACTCGCGAGTAGATAGAGATAGAGCGCGACAGTCGGTGGAAACGGTGGACGGTGAACGGAGGGCGGAGGGCGGAGGGCGGAGGGCGCGTCAAAAGCAGAGCGCGTCTACGCACTGCGAAGCGTGCAGAGCGAGCGGTCGGAGAGGGTGAGAGAGAAATGCACGAGCCGTGAAGGATATCGGACTGTTCCTTGCAGCTGGCACGTTTCACCGGTCCTCTTGGAGAGAGAGAGAGAGAGAGAGAGAGACAGACAGACAGAGAGAGAGAGCGAGGTTCTCGTCTCGAGTACCGGGAAACGCGCCATCTCCCACTTAATTGCGTCTGATCGCACGATATAACCAACAGCCCAGACTGTCCCCGCGTATGATAAGGAACTGTAATTTTCCCCTTATCCCCGCCCCTGCACTAATCGCGCAAACGGGCTCGTTTGTTCGACGTTGCAATTATTGGGCCGGATTCTATGCGCCCGATCCGTCGCCAATCTGTCTGTTTGTTGTCGGAAACACACGCGTGGCGGAATGAAGAGAGGCGAGCGGTTGAAGCCACGATGGGTGATACAGCAGGCTGCAGGATGGAAGAATTGGCGAGCAGCGAGTGCTGTCGAGTGCTGCTCCACTCGACGATCTCTCTCTCTCTCTCTCTCTCTCTCTCCCTCATGGCTCACTCTGCCATTTATAATTTGCACGCGTATTGCCCTGTATACCTAATGTAAGTTTGCAACATTTTCCTTACTTTTTGTTTTTATTTACTTTCTTTCGTCTTTGAAAATATTCAAATTTCAGCACGTTTCGCTACTGCTCGAAACAAGTACAGTTGCCGTGCAAATTCTTTGCCCTTTTCTCTGTCTTTTCGCTATCTCTCTAATGTTCCTCTTTGGGATCCACCGCGTGTCGCCTACGACCTACGACGAGGGTTATTCGGGCCGGCACGTGGGTTTTTATAGAGCGCTGAACGTGCGTGTATCGCACGTAGACGCGCACCAGCTTAATCTCTCGTCGTCGTTGCGGTCGTCGTCCTCTGAATCGTCGTCCGGCTTCTCCGTAACATCGTTTTGCGGAAAATGGCCACTTTGCCGCAGACGCGCCTCGCAGTTACACCCGACAAAGTTACGACGCTTCGAAATTCCGAGTCTGAAACTCGAATCGTTAGCGCTTGGAGCATCTCGAGTGCTCCTTCTCCTTCCTCTCCGCTTCTCTTTCTTTTTCCTCGTTGGATCGCATTTTATTTCCGCCTCGATATATCTCGATTGTCATGAACGTAATCAATTATTCGTCCTTTATAGAAAATGGACGAGAAAAGAATACGCGCCTGTGTGTAGTCGTTATTAAAAGTTGTCATCTTATTAAGTATTCAAAGCGGAAAGGGGAATTTTTAAGTACATGTAGAGCGCGGCGAAAGGGTTGAAATCCGACCTCTCCATCATAAATCACCGGGGTGCGATCTCGCCGTAACGTCGAACGGCAGCCTCGTTGAAAGAACGTGACATGACGGTCCTAATGAAAGCAGCAATTAAGTAGGTAGAACGCTCGATCGGCCAAGTCTCTCCCTTTCGCGAGCGCGAGCGCGAGCGCGGGCGGGCAAATTACGCGACGATGGCAATTAATAAAGGCCCGTAATGGCGTTCGCGGTTGTATCGCGCGATCTTTCTTCCTCTTCCTTTCGCCCTCATCCCCAATGCAATCTCATCGTCGTTAATCATTTTAACGAGTGCTTTTGTTAACGCCCCGTCGCGCGGTAAGAGAGCGAATGGGAAATATATCGCGTTATCGTGCGTACAAGTTTGTATTTAGTCAAAGTTGCGACAGATTCTTATCGTTGATCCTGTACGAGAGTGATTTATAAGGATGGAATCTTTCAAGATGGACCCATGATCTTTTCACGCATCGACGATCGATCGCGCGTGTTTCTCATTCTCTTCAGTAATTTTGATAACGCTTTGGATATTAACGGGTAGGCAAAGTTTACTTTGATCGCTCTACTCGCGCGAAAGGAAAAGGGATGACGAATGGCTCGTTACGATCTCAGCAACTTGTAACAAGTTACGTAATAACAATACTCGCGCGAAACTCGTACAACGCGGCTCTCTCTCTCTCTCTCTCTCTCTCTCTCTCTCTCTCTCTCTCCTCCGTAAGAAGAATAATAATGATATATTTCTACAAGACTCTTGTAATAACGTAGCAAATTCTTTATCGCAACTCATATCGCAATAACGCGATATAGCGTCTGGATAGTTTGCGTTCTTAATAATTTGCGCAAAATGGAATGGGGTGAACGTGATTCGCTCTCTCTTCTTATATTTATTATAATTTATAAAATAACCGTTACGCGTTTCGTGCGCAAAACTACAAGTTACAAGTTGTAACAGCTGCCGCATGAATGGAAAATTATACGATGAGCGCGTAAAAAAGATGATTTTCGAATAAATTTAATGTGACGATAATGAGCAATTAAATTAAAAATTGCGGAATTAATATACCGGTTGCCAAGATTAATGTATACATGTTGTTGAATTTGTCTCGTTGAACAACTTTGTGACATTAGAGATTCAACGCGTTCAACAATCTATAAAACCTTCAAGTTTAAATAGATATGGAAAACTATAGAAGATTATGCTTTCTTATATATTAGGTGTACAACTTTGCTTCCGCCGTTTTTTTCCCGAAATTCGAGGCTTTATTGTAAAAAACTGGTTATTGCTTGTTGAATCACTCCCAATGATCGTGCCGATTCTTTTTGACTTTGACTCGAGTCTTCATTAAGTAATGCCTCCAATTCTGCATCTTCGAAAACCTTCTCTCTTCCACTGCTATGCCGGTCTTCGACCGTGAAAATCACCGTTCTTGAAGCGTTGAAACCACTCGCGACACGTTCTTTCACTAATAGCGGCTTCGCCAAAAGTATTCGAGAGCATTCGATGAGCCTCAGCCGCAGATTTCTTCATATCGAAGCAGAAAATTAAAACCTCCCGCAAATGACGAGAATTTGGCTCGTAAACTGACATTTTCAATGGAGAATAACTTTATGACGCGGACACAAATCGACTAATGTTTCTATGGGGTTACGTTGACAGATGCCCAAGTTTATCGCGTGACGTCTACGATCTATTTATTTCGACCACTACTTACCGCTAAAGCCATCTATAGGAAAACGGCGGAAGCAAAGTTGTACACCTAATACCTAATACATAGATTTTCGATTCGCGTATTGTAGTCTGCGTGGCAAAAATTTTATTTACACTTTTTCGTACAATGAATGTGGATTCGGTGAAGAAAAAAAAAGAGAGAGAGAGAGAGAGAGAGAGAAAATTTCTCAATACATATTCGTTACTCGAAATTTGCAAAATTATGCCGGAAGGAGTTAAAGCCTTTCCTTTGGGAGAACAAGAGTCTCGGTCTCGAGTTGTAATGAAAATCGAAAGTATCTTTGCCATCCTTCGTAAATACGAGTCGAGTGTGTGCATCCGGAATGCGCGAGTGTTCTCTCCGCGGCGCGTTTCATTACGCGAGATTGCACCGTGTTTCGTAAGCCCGGCGCGAAGATGCGAGCTAGTTAGCATCGGAGCGCTCGTATCAGCGCATTTGAAATGGAAATGCGACCAAAGATTTCCCTCCCCCCTATCCCGCTTTATATCTACGCGATGCAGTTGCGACCCGGGCAAACTGGCAAACTGGAAAGGGGGTTGGGGGGGGGGGGGAGAGGGGGACCTGGAGCAACCCGCTCGGTCGGAATCTCGGGACTTTTGAACCTCGTCACCCCTTTTGTTTCGCAACTCTGTGCTGACGATGAGACTCGCCCACGCGCGCTTTTTCCGCTTTACGTTGAAATGCGACTTAAAAATCTTAATGCGCTTTCGTTGAGATTTGAGAAAATGCGAATTTGGATAACTTGGTACTTTAAAGCTCGAGAATTTTAAAAGAGTCTCTTGGGAGGTGACTCGGAAGATTTTAAGACTTACATCTTTTTTATTTTCCGAAATCATTTTGGATAAATTTCTCTAGTACGGATTGATGCACGCACGCGCAATGACGTATAATCATTATTCGGGCGAGTTGTACGACACACGTGTCGTCTGTATTTAAAATCCTACCTTTCTGCAAATTCGTAGCGGTTAATATCGAATCTCGACTCGCGAAAAGTTCTAGTCTCGCAGCTTGCTGACGCGATGGCCGAAATAAACTTGCACTTGCCTAATTGGAAAGACGAAGAATGATGGGACTTGTTGCGTAAATACCGTCGTCGCGAGCGACGGATGCTGCGCTGCAACGGGATATTTATCTTGTAATGTTGCACGCGATATCTCGGTGGCGTTATTAAATTGTTTCGTGTATTTGCATGACGGTGCCAAGCGGAGCTGAAGACCTAACGACGGGAGTTACGAGCTCGCTTGAAGCGAGGAAAGACGCTGAAACTGGGAGAAGGGTGGGGAACGAAGGGAAGAAACGAGACGCGTAATAAAAGGATGTCATTTAATTTAGCGATTCGCCGGATTCGTCACTTTGCCCTCCCGCCTCTCTCTCTCTCTCTCTCTCTCTCTCTCTCTCTCTCTCTCTCTCTCTCTCTCTCTCTCTCTAGATGCATTTATTCGAAGCTGAGAGGCCAATTACGACTGTTTTCGCTCGTTCTCGTGAAAGCCCGACGTCTTTATTCATTCCGGATAGACGCGAGTTCTTTGTGCCTCAAATAAAAGGGGTCTTTGGATTCGCGATAGCGCAATCTATACGTTTAATGTTCAAGTAGTCGTGTTCAATCTTACGTTTTATTTTTCTAGCGTACGATTTGTGCGCGAGATTAATATTTTGATATCACAGATTATCACGAGTCTTAAAGTCGATAGGTTAATAAGTTATACGGATCCTTGAGAGACGTAAACTTTTTAATTTTACGTTTGTTTAAAAAAAAAATATATATATATATATATATATATATTAGTATATATTAATATTTATATTTAATATGTATATAAATTTAATTTTGTATACAACTCTTTATATAATATACATACGTGTATGCGCCTCGGTGTACGTATGAGTGTATTTAAAAAATTTAAATTTTCATGTTTTACAACTTTAATCTTACAACTTAAGTCTACGACAATTTGTAATCTTGAAATTTTAAACATTTGAAATTTTCAATACGCAAAACTCTGAATCTCTCTTTTTCTTACTGGATATCTGAATATTTAAATCCTTAAAACTCAAGCGCTGAGAGACTTCAATTTCTTCTACCTACGCATTTTTTCATAATTTAAAATAGACGGATCTTTCAATTATAAAACTTTGGATTGTTACAATTCGGATCTCTCGAATCGTTACAATGTACATCATTCGTATTATGGATTCTCACGAAACTTTGAGCCATTGTCGGAATTCTGCGCTAGGTTTTTTCAGGTATTGAGGGACGTAATTACGCGCGCCGGGAGCAAATTTCTATTCGCGAAACGATCGTGTCATTTCCGCCATGGCGCGAATATCGCATTTTAATCGGACTTGGTTTAATTCGCACTGCGAAAAACGAGTGTGCGCTGCCAATAATATTCCGATTTCCATTTGATTTCGCTTTAAAGCGATGTCGAAGATGTGCGTTTGCACGACGCAAATCGGCCAGACTTTTCTATCTATCTACCCACCTACCTAAAAAATGCTGTAATTAAAGAAAATTATTATTATTTTTATTAATAAAAATTAAATATTATAAATATTTTAAGTTTTTCATATGATATATAATTTAATACTTGAAAGTTGTCATTAAGAGTTGTAATTAATGCATACATATATTAAATAATATTATATAGTTATAATATATTTTATATACACATTCCAATTTTTTATATTACGATATATTACAATTATATTATACACACACACACACACTTTTGTGTGTAAAAAGGAAAAAAAAAGTTGGACTTTTTTACGTTTCAGCAAAAAACTTGCGGTTTACTCGTCCCGCTTAATCCTCTTGTAAAGCTTCTTTCAATCTTTGAAGACGCTCACGAGGAAACGACTATTCACGCGAGAATATTCGGCATGACGTACACGTCTCCGCACTTTGACGATCGATCGATCTTATAACCCGACCCGCCATCGTCTTGTTCTTTTCTGGAGAAAGATTTATTTGCTTCGGATATTCGGAAGCCTTCGCCAGTAAAAATTCCTCGCCGACAGAATTTCGCAAATTTCGAAAATTTGCGATAATACGATTGCGGGTTTTTTAATTGTGGGTTTTGCATTTTTACGCCATTATTTCTTTAATATAATATTTTTTAAATATTTCAAAATTTTTTTCCGAACACGGGAGAGAATCAAAAATTTAAGGATTGAAAAATCTAAATCTTGTTTGCGATCCCAAGTCGAATAAAACTTTACATGAGAATTTTAAAGAATACAGAAAATGTGAAGAGAGAACGACACGCGATATATATTTAAAAAATTGATGACATCAGCGGGATATTTTTCTAATGTCGGAGAAAAGTTGAACATTTTTTGCGGATATAAAGTTTCAAGTATTAAATTTCAAACATACATAGTTTTAATAAACATTGTTTCGCACTCGTAATTTTAATTAAAAGCTATGTTGGATTGAAAAATCCAACATTGTTTTGAACTCGCAATTTTAATTAAAAACTATGTTGGATTGAAAAATCCACATTCTGATCCTTGCGAATAAAGACGAGATGATGGTTTTCGGAGATGAAACTCGGGAGGGTTCGCGAGGCGTTAAGGATTCGCGAAACGTAACAGCGACGAGGCACGCGCTGCCTTGGAAGACGCGCGAGAACGTATAAAGCGAAATAAAATAAAGTGTAAGCGAGCTTTACTCGGGGGAGTGCGATTCTACTTTAGATTAAATTCCGAAGCGCGACTCACCTTCTTACCACCGCTCTCTACTCTCTCTTTCCTCTCTTCGTCACCACCATACCGTTTCTATCTCGTTTCGAAAAGTAAGCTTTTCTCGCCGCGGACGTTTTTATCAGCGAGCGGATGGTTTCGCTTGTAATCCGCGATATACCGTCCCCATTCCTCTCTCCCTTCTCCCGTGGGATCTTTCAGCGACGAGAAAAACGAGATCGTTTGTTTACTCGAGGCGCTGAATGCAACTAAAAAGTCTGTGAGAAACGAAAAAATAAACTGGCGTGGCAAAGTTATTTCGATCCAAATCTGCACAATCTCTAATTTAGAAGAGATTTAAAAATTGTTGTGAGAAAAGTTGTTGTAATTTTATTGAAAAAATTGTACGCGTATATATATATATATATATATGTTTCTTTCGATTCGGATAGCGGTCATCTCCGACATATGGTACTTGGTATCATCTTTATAATAACGAAACGGGAAAATGTAAAAGAGAGGAAGAACCGGCACGCGTCTCCTTCATCTCTCTTCTTGACAGCTCTATCTTGCGAATATGTCCCCCCGAATCCATCTTGTGTCTCGCTCTCTTCTTCCCCACCCTTTAGCCGACTCCCTTGACACGAGTCGTTACTCTTTTCGAATATCGAAACCATCCCCCCCTCCGTGGCTCGATTTCACTGACTTTCAATCACGAAAATTCTAACGAACAATCTAATTTGAACACGAATCGAAAATAGTGCTAATAATTTGTTGGGACTAATCTGTATTTTCGAAATTGTGCGGATACAATAGAATCTTTAATCCGGACTGTAATAAAAGTTTGAATATTCAAGATTGTGTTGAATAAAACAATTTTGTGTCACGAAAATATCCAATCCTCTATAAATAGATTATAAAGAAATGTCAGGAAGTATATATGTATTCTCCGATATTTTTAAAATAATTGATTTATTTATCGAAGAGAATTTAATATTTTGATGAAACAAAATTGTTTAAATCATTAGTTGAGATCATTTATCATAATCGATCCTTTTTCAGCGATTTTATGAATTCAGAGACAATTTAGAGTCTCTTATTAGCCTGATTTCTTTCTTTTTCAAATTTTTAATTTTGCATTCGATAACTGATTTCTTTCTCGATTCTTTTTTAAATTTATTTATTTGTCTTGTCACGCAATACTTAATATATTCCTAAGCGTATCTCCGGCGTGCTTTAGAAAAATAACTGGGGAATAATTGGGAGTGTCAGCGGTAGGCGCAAAAAATTAAGACAAATTGGAGTACGCTCGGTTTAGCCGGGAGTGGTTGCATCCCCTCTGCCTTAACTGATTCGAGCATCTCGTTCTACAGAGTTTAAGGAGAGGAGAAGGATGAGAGAGAGAGAGAGAGAGAGAGAGAGAAGGGATGGAACCCCCGAGGCGGAAGGAAGGGATTCCGGATGGGGTTAGGCTGGGACAACATTCTGACTCGGCCCAGCAAGAAAGGCCAAGACAAACAGTTTTCAGCTGCCTCGGCCGTCTCGAACTAATTAACGTGGGATTTGGTCGTCGCGTTTTCAAATTACATTACCGGCGGATTATTACCGGTTAAGGGACATTGCGTTAGATAATTTTGATTGAATTGAGAATTCGATGGTCGTAACGGATAAACGGATTCGAAATTACAAGAAATTGAATTTAGATTCGAGTAATCTGCAATGAAATAAAATATTAATGTGTCTCGAGATCTCGAAAGATTCAAAGATGAAAAAAATGTAAATTTTTTTTTTTAAATATATATTTTTTAAATTCTTTAGGTTTCTTGAGAATAATCCCTCTCTCGATTCTCTTTTCGAGTTATTTGTTTTTTTTTCCCGCTGTTGAAGAATCTTTATTTAAATTCTTTTTTTCTCAACTTTTGAATCTTTAAATTATTTACCCTTGTCTCACGTCGACAAAATTGATTTTGCAACGCTGCATTCTTTTTATAATATTTTGCCACATTCTTGCAGCAGTGTAAAATGTCGTATCACGCGAACGTAAGCGGACGAGGAAATTATGGCGCATTTACGAATAGGCGAAATTTATCGTCCGCGTACATGCCCGCGTATAGACGGCCGTAAGCGTGTTACGATCGCACAAAGGTATTTCAGAAACTAGTTTTATCGGAAACGACGTTCGGATTCAATTTTTCTAAATCAAATGAATATTACCGCCAAACGTTTCGAGACATTCGAAAATTCATGATACATGTATATACGAATCGCAAAGAATTTTTCTTCATTTATTCGTCAAACAAGGTGCGTTACAACACGGTTGATTTATATTTTAAAGCTTACGAGCAATTGTGCGATACTGAATTTCAACGTGGACGGATTGATAATTTATAAATTAATATACCCTTTGATTGATTACGCAATTATTTTTTAATGACAGTCAACATTTAAAGAAAATAAAAAATCAAATATTGCAAAGTAATTGACGCGGTTGCTCATCGAGTCTCTACGAAAAAGTTCAAATCGAAACTTGCTTCGACCCTTCCGAGTTTCCGTAACTTTGATTTAATCGGAATGATAAATTATCGAATCGTGCCGTTTTGCGGAAACAAGCGGATTCGGAAAAAAAAAAAAAAAAAATGACGCAAATTAAAAATAACGTATAGCTACGTTCTATTCGTGGAATGGAGACGCGTGGATATAATAAGAATCCATTATCGTTTCAACTTTTTACGCGTTAATGATGCCATCGTTAATTAACAACATACGCGCCATACGATAATCCTGTTGGATTTAATCCGCTTTATAATCATACACGGGACATGCGCTAAACATCGTTCGCCATTGTTGTTATTTCGAAAATTTCTCGACCGCAAGGTGGAAAGCGTCCTCCTTTAATCGCGTATTGCGATTAATAACGAACACTGTTTAACGCAGTTTGATAAATAAACTGGCCGTAAAATGCCGAACAGAGGCGGCAATTTTAAGCGGCGTGATTCAATCGCCGTCTAATAATCGATAGTTAATTAATTTCATTATCTCGGTTACGTTCACGTTTCGATTAATTAGTTGCCCCGTACCGATAATACGGCGAATAATAATAAAGTTTTATGAGAGCAGAGATGGCGAAAGTATAGCTGCGTAAAATATCAAACATTCTTCTTCCACCTTGTACACAGTCGTGTATTATTTATTATTTGCTTCTGGTTATTTCTCCGATTACTTTAGATTTATTAATAGTTGAAATAATTGAGTAATCGTCATCGACGATTACATTATTTAATTAAATAAATTCATACATTTTGTAACGTAACGTAATAAATTTAGATAATTGGTGGACTTGGAAACTTGGAAAATCATACATACGCACATACGTATGAAAGATTCTTTCTCGTGAAAGATATTTTATCAGTTTATTTTTGTAGCGAGCGATACGCAAGATTTTCGAATTTGCCATATTTTTGGCAACGTCGAATTTGTACGACGTATTCGCAAATCGGTCGTAAATATCGCGCTCAATTGTGCGTGAATGCCTCCTAACCCCCCGACGAATCGAAATCGAAAACCTGTGTTTACCTTCCGTTGATCCAATATTAGCGTCCGCAACTCCGAAACGAACCCCTGCAAAATCGTACATCGAAGGTATCTCTTCGACGCCGACGTTTTTTATACGCTGCTTATTACACTCTCTCGTGTCAGTCTCTCAACTCTCAATCAGCTGCGTGGATTTGACTTGATTTTAAATGCACCATCCAAATGTGTAAACGTATATCGTCGACGCCTGCGTCGGGGAGAAGTCTATTTGGGGCGAAGGGATTAATAATAATGAGAGGCTATAATAAGCCTGGATTTTTCAACAGTACGAAAATTTGAAGAAACACAAATTTAAAAAACAATTAAACAGTTTAAGAAATTAAGGTTCTTAAGTGATATCACAAATTTAAATAATCGCAGGTTAGGTAAGAGGACTATACGCGGGGATGGTAGTGCGTTGGTAGTTTGATAGAAAAATAAATTTTCTATGAAAGTGATTATGTGCACAGGGCACGAAATTTACTTGGTCTTATAGCAAGATTTCTAAAATTAATCTCAATTCGAGATTTATAATAACTCCTCTTTTTAAAACTTGGAAAAATTCTGAAAATACCGAAGGCATTCAAAACTCAATTTTTCCAAAGTTTTAATATTAAAAATATATATTAGGTGTACAACTTTGCTTTCGCCGTTTTTTTTTTCCCAAATTCGAGGCTTTATTGTTAAAAACTGGTTATTGCTTGTTGAGTCGCTCCCAATGATCGTGCCAATTCTTTTTGACTTTGACTCGAGTCTTCATTAAGTAATGCCTCCAATTCTGCATCTTCGAAAATCTTCTCTCTTCCACCGCTATGCCGGTCTTCGACCGTGAAAATCACCGTTCTTGAAGCGTTGAAACCACTCGCGACACGTTCTTTCACCAATAGCGGCTTCGCCATAAGTATTCGAGAGCATTCGATGAGCCTCAGCCGCAGATTTCTTCATATTGAAGCAGAAAATTAAAACCTCCCGCAAATGACGAGAATTTGGCTCGTAAACTGACATTTTCAATGGAGAATAACTTTATGACGCAGACACAAATCGACTAATGTTTCTATGGGGTTACGTTGACAGATGCCCAAGTTTATCGCGTGACGTCTATGATCTATTTATTTCGACCACTACTTACCGCTAAAGTCATCTATAGGAAAACGGCGGAAGCAAAGTTGTACACCTAATATATATATATGTATGTAATCAGAAAAGGTTACATCACGAGATACTCTACTCTATATCGTACGACAAGCGACTAATATTTTTTTAACCAACTGACAGATTTTAATGATACGGTACAGCAATATTTGGAAAATTTTTCCTTTTTACTCCGAAGGAATATTTAAAAGCGACCGAGAAGGGCGACGTCTTCTAAAGGCGTCTACGTTCTGAAAAGACTTTTGCACATTCGCGTGTACTTACGTGTACATATATATACATGCTTCGTACGAGAGGGAAGCTTCGCAGCTTCCGCAATATTCCAAGCATCGCTGGCTCCCGTTTACACTTGTAAGGCGAGGCTTCCCATTGTGTAACTAGAGAGAAATTTCGCACACGAGTCCCGTTTCGCCCTATCATAGCCGGTTGGATGCATTAACGCTGAGATTGAAGAGCGGTGAAAGGTACTCGGCCTCCTCTCCCCTACACATCGTGGGTCGTTCCTTATCGAACGGTTGTAAATGGTTCGCCTTAATGCGATCGCGTTACATGACGAGAGAACTCGGTCGAGACATTCTTCGTTTACTATCCAAGATGCATATCGTATTATCTTGCCATCTTCAATTACTAGCTTTCTACAATACTTTATCAGAATCCGTCTAGTCGAATGCCAATATGTGATAACAATAACGTGTAACGTATGATGGGTGTATTGAATAAATTTCTGATATTTTTGTTTTTCGAGAAAATCGAGATGAATGAATTTTTAGAAAACAATGAAACATTTGCCTCGTGATATTTTTGCAAACTCTATTAATTAATTTCCAACAGTTGCAATTTTTTAATCTAAACTTTCTCTCTCTCTCTCTCTCTCTCTCTCTCTCCTGGTACAATAATTCTGCGAAAACTGGGATGCACTTTTCTCATTTTATAGACATTTCATACAAACTTTTATCTCGTATAATAATTTAGCGGAAAGAGAAAATACTTTCTCGGCAATTGTCTTTTTCTAATAGTAAATTTGCGTATTTATTTCCTTGCTTTTCTTCGCTATAGTGTTTCTATCGCGACATTCGTTATTTGGCATCTCGTATCGCAGGGGATTGGGGGAGACGGGTATACGGCGAGGTGTAACGAGGCGTAACTAGGCTTGCGGGGCTTTAAGCTCTCCCCTATCCTATAAGCGTGCGGCTTCGGCTAATACTTGTCGCGTAGAGGTTTTAGCGGGAACAACGGATCGACGGTAGGCGCGGAAAATCCGCCGAGGGGGTAGTAGTCGATAACCGAGAGGAAAAGGTGAAGTCACGCGGAAAAGCCTGCGACAGTTTGGACGCGATACTTGCGTACGAAATTGCGCGCGTCTACTTTTTTTTTCTTCATGATATTTCGTAGAGATTAGAACAATGATGGATCGGAAAAAATAGCGTCCGTAAATTGTTTGTAAATTGTTTTTTATAGTCCATCGCTCTCGAGGACGATATTTACGAATCTATGAATTGGTGGAGCCGTGGAATCCGCGCCGTATCCGAAAAATGCTATACATTTCAAGATTAATCGAGAGTTGGAGAAAAGAGATTTTCCGCTGTTTGAAATCTATGTAAAATTGTCCAAGATGTGCGGCGGCGCGTTTAAAATCCAACGCGAGAATCCGACATTTATATAGCGCGGATCCTGCCGGATGCGTAAGCTTCTCCGCGGCGGTATTTTCTTCCGGGGCTACCCTATATACATATATGTATATATGCAGACTAGTAGGTATAAACGGGGCTTCTGCCCGGGCTCTCCGGCACGGAGTTTCTCGCGTGGCGGAGGATTACGATATCGTACGGTTGAGATACGACAGAGTACGTTGAGGCGTGTGCCCTTTGCCTACCGTTGTCTACTACGGTATCCTTAGCCTTTCTCTATTTAAGAAGCAGCTGTAATAGCTGTCGTTGCAGCTGCACGCTGCACGTGACTTCGTCCTTGGTTTCCCTTCGCCAGAGGCAAGAAGGAAATTTTACCTCGCCAAGATACTAAAATTTCACCAAACACCACTGGCTGTCAAAAATTTATGCTCTTTGAGATCATCGGGTTTTAAACAAATGCGAAATTCGGAATAGGAAGATTGGTGGGAAATCGATAAAATCTTCGGAACGGATAAACTTCCCTCCAGGACTATTATATCCGTGAAATTTATTATCCTTCGATGTGTAATAAGGTATACGATATTCGTGACTTTTGTGAATTCGCTTGAAAAAGGCCTGAAAATTTTTCACGTACAAAAGACTTAAATACCATACATCTGCGTAAGGAATGTATGTTTTAATTACAGATTATAAATATTAATTAGAATTAAGTTAAAAATTAATTTAATATACGAAATATTTAAAGTTGTAAAAAATTGATCGTAGTTGCGACAAAATCTATCTCTTCGAAACTCGCGAGTTGGGATACGAGTCTATTTGTCGGATATTTGAAGGAACGCGCGAAAAACGGATAAAAATGCGGCATTCTCGCGCTTTTCGCCAAACTCGCGAACAACGGCACGCACACGTTCAAATGACTAATACATCTGTCAAAGATATATATATATATATATATATATATATATATATATATATATCCGAGATATCGGGTTCTCGCTCGATAAAATGTAAAATTCGCCGCACACGCGGATAGTAAAAATCGCGCTTCGTAGAGTAGAGGAGAAATATACGAGATATAGCGCTAGCTTTGACGTCGGTATCCACCGTCACGTGCGTTATCGCGTGGGCGATATTTGTCGCGCGTGCCGATATCTTTTCACGCTACATCAAGGCGGGCTCTTTCCGTAAGGAAAGGCGGAAATCGTGCAAACGTAAGGAAAATTCATACGCGTAAAAAAAAAAAAAAAAACCGATATCTTTCCTCTTTCATCTATACGAGAAAGGAGCGATGCAAAAATACGAGAGGGAAAAATTATTCGACATATATATTTATGTATACATAGTATCTCTCGATACGCACTTTCTTTTATTATTTTACAAGTGTTTGTTTTCATCGATCTTTGTTCAAGTTTATGCCAACATATAGAATCCACATCTCGTTTGCAGGAAAAACAAAAAGAACAGAGATCCATTTCAGCGGTGGATTGAAAGAGAGAAAGAGAGAGAGAGAGAGAGAGAGTGTGAGACCGGAGGGGTGGGAGAGGGAGAGGGAGAGGGAGAGTGGTGGAAAACGGGAAACGGGAAACGGGAAACGGGAAACCTTTCCATGGGAAAAGTTTGCTGCCCTCTCCGTGGAAACTTTGTTTTTCGTGGCGAGCTTTCCGCGAGCTTTCGGCAGGAAAGTCACTCGAGTCGGGCGACCACGGGCATCGTAACGCGCCGCTTTAAGCCATCACGGTTCTCGCCCCGCTTACCCTTGTTCTCCACTTTTGCCCCCCTACCCTCCGCTCTATGCTGGATTAAAGTATCGGCGACGCCAAACCGCGCCTGAATAATTCAGGACTAAAGTTGCGGTCGTTCGATCCCGCGAGAGGAGTCCTACGAGAACGATCGGGCTCTGATCGAGGCCTGCTTTTTACGTTGCAGGTTTCGCGCTGATGAGAATCGTCGAGGTATACAAGGAAATCCAGGATCAGGAGATGAACATTGTAAGTATATATTAATAGATTGATACAATATAGGAAAGATGGGGTTTTTTTTTTTTAGAATGTGACATTTTTTAAAGACTGACGATTTAAAAATTTATTTTTTTTTTACTTTCTTTTCTGTAATTGACTCTCGTAAATTTTTGTAAAATTTTCTATTATAAATATAGAATTTATTGTTTTATATATTAGGTGTACAACTTTGCGTCCGCCGTTTTCCTATAGATGGCTTTAGCGGTAAGTAGTGGTCGAAATAAATAGATCATAGACGTCACGCGATAAACTTGGGCATCTGTCAACGTAACCCCATAGAAACATTAGTCGATTTGTGTCTGCGTCATAAAGTTATTCTCCATTGAAAATGTCAGTTTACGAGCCAAATTCTCGTCATTTGCGGGAGGTTTTAATTTTCTGCTTCAATATGAAGAAATCTGCGGCTGAGGCTCATCGAATGCTCTCGAATACTTATGGCGAAGCCGCTATTGGTGAAAGAACGTGTCGCGAGTGGTTTCAACGCTTCAAGAACGGTGATTTTCACGGTCGAAGACCGGCATAGCGGTGGAAGAGAGAAGGTTTTCGAAGATGCAGAATTGGAGGCATTACTTAATGAAGACTCGAGTCAAAGTCAAAAAGAATTGGCACGATCATTGGGAGTGACTCAACAAGCAATTTCAAAACGAATCATAAATGTCCATAACCAGTTTTTTTACAATAAAGCCTCGAATTTCTGAAAAAAAAACGGCGGAAGCAAAGTTGTACACCTAATATATATTTAAAGTTTCGTTAAAAGATGCCTGTAACGAGAAAAATTTTCTTCTCTATTCTATTTTCGTTTTAATAACAGTCTAACATATCTCTAGCGACGCCAAATATTAAGATTTTAATCTTAACAATCTCTTATTACAACATAGTAATGTAAATAATATCTTTATTTACCGCGATCGAATAATATTTCGAGACATTTCGTAGGGCAGCTAAAAGCAGGCGCATTGTCTGCCTCTCTCATTTTTTTTTCCCTTCGTCTTTCACCCTGGCGCCGTCCATTTCCGGGGATTACGTCAGACAGTCGCCAGTCTGCCAAGATTCGTAAAGATGTCCTTTTCGCCATCTCTAGTGCCAAGCCTATGTATCGGAAAGTCGCATCTCTTTCTTTATCTATTGTATATAGAGGGAGTCGCGAAAAACGTATTAACGATCGAAAGAGACGAGTAATTGCTTGTGCGAAAAATTAATCAAATATATAATATATAACTTTTTCGAGCCTTTCATTTCGAGAAAATTGACTTTACAAACTGAAAAATTGATAACATATATATATAAGTATAGTATGATATAAGATAAGTATATAATGTTACTATTGTGTCTATCTAATCTATTTCCCCCCCCCCCTTTTTTTGCAAGAAAAGTATAGACTTTCCCTCTTTCTCTTTCGATCTTTCCGTCCTCTTGTCGTCGATCTTACGACACCCTATAGAACGATATACGAAAGTCCGCGAGAATCTCTTTGATCCCGCGATTCGTTTTCGCTCGGCTCGGGGGGTGACATTATTACCCCGCAAGCGTTTCGTTATTACGACTTGCCCATCCTCCCTCGAACATATCGCCCTTGCATTTTGTAATTTTGTTCCGGATCGACCTCTCTCGGTAAATATAGCGATCCTCCAGCGACCTAAAGTAATATAATCAAACTCTAGCTCTATCTTAATTCTCGCCGTCTAATCCGGAAGACCGAGCGCCAACTAGGAACGCTTCTTTTCCACCACGACAGTCAAGTAACATTAGGTTTACCGTAGCTTTTTCCGCCAAAATCTGATTATCTTTTACGTATACGATATGTTTACGTGAGATACGATGGTTGAGAAATATTAATTTGACTCTCACTAATTTTTTTATATCGAATAAGTTGATAACTAATAACGAATACAATTGGAAGCGCTACTAATACATCCAATCAAATTCGCTATAAAAGAAAGATTGAAATTCTGGCAAAATGTAGTTTGCTCGTATTGGAATAAAGAATGGCAACCCCTATTAATACCATATATACTTACAATCTTAAAACTTATTTAATTTACATTAATCTTTACATTACGTAAAATAAATAAGGAAATAATTTGCTCGTCGTTGGGGATGCGTTCCTATTGCATAAGAGGTCATTGACCTTTGAATCCTCGAGGATTTTTCGAAGAAATACACGTCATGATCCACCGATGAAAAATGTACTTTGGACAAAGATTGTTTCGAGCGCGTTTGGAAGAAGCGAGCGGAAAAAAGTGTTGTTAGAGGAAAAGAGAAAAACGAGTGCCAATGGGGCAGAGGGGCTGTAATGGAATGGAACTCGCGTAGCTTGCGTTACTTTGCAACTTTTTAACGGCGTGTATCTTTGCGATCAATGGATAATTTTGCGAAATCGAATTTTGCTTCCCCGTTAACCTTTGAAGATTGTTAATCCATTATCGAGCCATTTTCCATATTTTCCCCCTTTTCAATAATTTTTTTAAAATAATTAAAAATTTAACTTTTTGTATTTCATTTTATATCAAAAATATTAATAAATAAAAAAATATATATTTTTTATCAAATTTATACAATATAAATATATTGAAAATATATAAAGCGCGAATTTTTTTATCTAAAATTAAAGATTATTTGTTTCTTCGTAACACGTTACAGACAGAAACTCGTAACCTTCCCCCACAACATTTCCGATATTCTTCGTCTCTATTGATTTTCCCATATCCGGTCACCCGACCAGAAGTCGCTGCGGAAAAACGCGCTGCGGAAACGCCATGATTATCGATCGATGAAACGAGGCAAAGCAAACTGAGAAGCTGGAGCGCGCGGAAAAAGACGCTCGCACCATGGCGGCGGCCACTCGCAATCGGATATAAAGAGCGCTGAATTTCCCAATAAAAATAGGCGGCGTTTTCTAAAAGCTCGCGGATTAAATTCACGATGCGTATAGATTCGTGTATTCCGCGAGCGGCGGACAAGGAGGTGGCGAGGGGTTGGGGGAGGGGGAGGAAAAAAACGGATAAAAGTTGGTATTTCCCCTCCTCTTTCTCTCTTGCTCACGTATCGCCGCCATAGCAACGCCATAGCAGCCTGCAATCCGCCTACCTTTGAACGACGTACGTACAAAAAGCGAAGCAAAGGGCGCTCGAACTGTAAAACAAACAACTTATTCGTGAAAGGCGAGCGTATGGGAAGTTGTTGTTGGGGAGAAGAGAGGAACGGACAACCCTTGAAGGAACGCCGTCGGCGCCAGAGGGATGGGCGAGGGAAAGAGTGGGAAGGCATTCGAAAAGAGTTAATACGCCATAATGGATCCAAGTGGTTGGCACACAAACACAAACATAGAGATATATCATTATCTATCTAGCGGTTGGAAAATCATGCCTCGCTTGGACGTTTTGGCGCGTTTGACCTGTTTGGATGGAGAATAACGATTTGATCGCGGATCAAGATTTAAGGGATGATCGAACTCGGGCAGCTTCGTTCCCGAGTTGAATCCAATTTTCGAGATTTCGAGATTTCGGGATCGAATAGAGAAAAGGACCAAGCTGGCGAAAGTCAAAATGTCGACTTCACCAAACGCGGGATTTTCGAATTTTCAAACAAGGTTGGATAAATGTGGATTGCCTGGAAACTTTTCGTCTCGATTTCATTATTTGGGTCCGCGTGTTTCGTAATTCTTCATACATCTCGTGTCTGGCTTAATTCATTCTCGTTACCGTTATTCGGAATTTCACGCGTCGCTTTTAGCCTTCTTTCGTATCGTTCTCTCAAGGGACTGCTAGGCAACTACTAGAGTTACTAATAAAAAAGAATAAAGAACATTTTTGTCGTTGCCATGGCGTTTTCCGCCGGGATACATTCAACCAGAGACTACCTCCTAGTAGAGTATAAATTAAGTCTGAGTCACGAGTCTCGGCAGAGAGTCGTAAACCGCCTAGAACTCACGTAAAGCGAACTTGAGACTCGGTGCGGAAATAAAGAAACATGGCTCTCTTCATCTTCTCTCTCCCTAGCCCAGCATTTCTGTCCTCTGTTCTCTTTGCTTTTAAATGTTTGAACGTCTTCTAATTACATTATCTCTCTTCTTCTAGCCCCGTAAACATTTTATTCATAATTATACTTAAAATTGCTTTATATACCATATATATATATATATTACATTCGTATTTTAATTCACGCACACTCTTTTCAAACACAGAATATTCGCGTGATTTTTTAAAAGAATGTTGGTTATACGTATAAAATAACGATGATTAAAGCGCGTGAGTAATTGGAAAATTTAATAAATAAATGTTTATTTTTTTTTATATATATATATATATATTGTATATAGGATGTCTCATTTTACTAGAAATATCGTACATTGTTGTACGCGTGATATTTCAGAAATTGAATAAAGATAATTCAAGAAAAAATTATTTCACAGACGGTAGTGGTGTAATACTTATAAAGGAGAGAAAAGAAAAGAGAAAAAGAAGATAGAATAGTGACGTTTATCTGTAAAGAGATAGAAAATAGATTTAAATTTTCAAGTCCTTTGACAATTTTCTCATTATCCTTTATGTTTCAGCTGAAAGCATTCTACGTGGACCTGCTAGTGCCACTGGAGACCAACCTGGAGAAGGACACGAAAGTCGTTCAGGTAAGTAAACCGTGTCTCGAAACTGATCCTCGAAAGGGACATTACTCGTCCCCGAGTCCCAGACTTTTGATGACGATGAATAATCGATGACGATGAAATACGGGGGATGGACTTTCAGAGCGAGCAGAAGAAGTTTCTTCAGCAGCACAAGACTAGATCCGAGACCTACAGCAAGGCGGCCGCTATCATGAAGAAACAAAGAAAAAAGTCCAGAGCCGCTAATAAAAGCGGCCTCGCCATGGACAAGGAGCTAAAGAACATGCAGATTCTCGAAGAGGAGAAGACCAAGCTCGATGCCTTTTGCGAGCAGAGCCTGAAGAATGTGAGTAACGAATAATCATAAGATTATCAATTTATCAATCTACATTGAGAATCGTCGAAGAAATCTTACATGTAGAGGACATGTAGAGTTTTTCATTTTTCTAAAAGTGAATAAATTATTTTACACAAGTGTAAAATAATACACGAGAGAACGAATGTAAAAGTGATTGTTAAATATACATATTAGGGAGGTGATGGAGATGATGGATTATACCGATGAGAGATTCATTAACGCGGCGAATCCATTATTAATACTCGCACGTTCTTTTCACAGGCGATGACTCAGGAGAGACGACGATACGGTTTCGTGTTGGAGCGACAATGCTCCTTGGCGAAGCACTATGCGAGTTTTCATGAGGTTGCGCTCGCCGCGCTTCATCCCTCGGTTGATAAATGGCGCGAGGTTGCCGCCACCAGGGAATATCTGCCCCAGTCGGTGGAGGACATGTTCGCTTCCAGACTCAGGGTAAATTCGTGGACCGAGTCGATCGCGTAAATCTCTCCTAACGATTCACACCTGGATCCCCGAATTGATCCAAGCGCGAGGACCTATTCTCGCGCTTCTTGTGATTTCTTGTTTAATTACGTCATTCGATAAAAGTTTTAACAAATTGTATAATATTATCTTTATGTATACAAGTGATTAATAATACGTTTACGTGTACAAGCAATTAATACGATAAAAAGACAACGCGCGATCTTAAGAAGTGTGAATTACAATTTTATAGCAATTTACATCTTGGCAGCAAACATCATTCTGGCCGGATGAGAATGAGGAGAACGGCGGCTCCGAACTGACGACAATGAGCTCGCAATTGCGAAAGACACGAAGCATGGACAGCTCCTGCCTAGAACTGCGATTGGGCCCATTATCCGGCAATCCGCAGTCCTCCGGCGGCCATCTCGGTCCAACGCCGCATCTTCCCGCTGTCCTTTCCAGAGCAAGGTCGGAGGCCAATCTGCACGCCTCGACGTTATCTCTCGGCCCCGGTACGTCGTCCTTCGTCTCGCAGTTCCTGCTTTTTTTCGCGACAATGATCGATTTTTGCGCCACGCTATGCGCTCCTGCCAAAATTTCATTGACACTTTTTCTCTCCTTATCTCTATTCAATTAACTATGCTAAATTAAATAGGACTGGATTAATTTAATTTAAACTAAATTACACTAATTATTTATCCGACCAAATAATATCCCAAGTAATTGTACTTTGAACGATTAAATTGCACGCTATTTATTACACAGCGTGTAGTTAGATATCATTTCAGACAATTATTTAAATAAATTAGTTATCTACGTTAGTTGTTGCATTTACTAAACATAATTGGACTTAATTATATGTTTTTTTTTTCTTTAAGTTAAGATTAAATATAAATTAAAGATTTTTTAAATTTTTATTTAAATTAGAATTAAAATCTTTCAACTGCTCGTTGTTTGTTACACCGCATACGCAGCGATAGCAACGACGAACCATCGATAGAACGGAAACGATCGAAAAAAAATGGACGGGACGGAGCCAGTCGCAAGGGAATTGCGTCCTCCTAGTTGCCTTTTCGCGAGCGTTGTCGTGCCGATCGTATAAATTCCTGTTGCGATCAGATTCGGGGACTCGCGTCGAAACCCGAAGCTCTCGAACGGAGTCAGGTCTCGCGCGCAATGAAAACGGAATATGCTTTCGTTTGTGCAACGCGATCCGGACCCGGGATATTTAATCGTCGTGGCGTCGCATGTCACGCTGTATACTCCATTATACCCGTTATTACACGTGCCGCATCTCTATGACTCTATGACTCTAGGTTTTCTGTAGATTTGTTTCTCTTTGGCTACGCCAAGTTACACTATCCATGCAAAGAATGAAATAATAATCGCGCTCGAGAATAAAACATAAAGAGTTTGAATTTAAATATAAATGAAGAAAAATAATATATAATTTGTGTATAAATCATTCCGTCACATTTGTTATAACGATGAAATCTTTCATTATTCTCTCGCTATATCTTTACAAATAATTCGACATTGAAATTTATATCGTAAAACTAACAATACCAGTGTATTTCACATTTAATATCATATATTCACGTCGAATTAATTTACCATAATTTACCATAATTTACTTTTATAAATGTTTGCGCATTAATACATACATAATAATACATTGCTGTTATTTCTCTCGCGGTGAACCTGTCTTCTCTATTTCCAATGTCCCTTCGGGGATACGATGCCCATTCCACTCTCCGACATTCACTCTGACTATCGTTATCGTCCGCTGACCTAATTGCCCTGGTTTACCCCGAAACTACCCTCGCATTATCCCGGACTCATCCTCATTCCCCGCCAAACCCTCTCCCTCTCCCTCTCCCTCTCCCTCTCCCTCTCCCTCTCCCTCTCTCTCTCCCTTTCCCTCTTCCTTTACACCTCTCACAGACTCGGTCAGTTACACAGCGCTTTTGGTTTCCAGAGGTTCCAGAGACCCCACCCCGACCGAGATCTATGGCGCCCCCCACATCCCGCAGCAGCGGTGGCGGCACCGGAATCGGCGCCGGCGGTTGGGGGGATGCCCCTCTCGCCAGAGCTCTCTTTGCCTATCTTAGCTCGGGAGAAAATCAGCTAAGCTTTCTAGAGGGTGATCTCATCGCTCTGATGGGTGAGTGTATATATATATATAAAACTGTACAATTGGAAACTTAATAAAAAGAAATCCAACAACATGAAATATAAAGATAAATTAATTATTCACTCTCCTTTCTCTCTCTCCTGGTTTTTAAATTTTTACAATAGGAAAGAGATTTAATTGCAAAAAAAATGTTGATGGGGATGGAGTATAAGTGAATGTTGCATTGCAAATTTGCATATTTTTCATTATCTTTTTTATCAGGAGATCGTCAGAAGGGATGGCAATTTGGCGAGAATCTCCGCACTCAAAGCTCGGGTTGGTTTCCCTTGGCGTACACCGAAATTATAATCGACGATACTTTGGGGTGAGTAAACCTTATCCAAACCTCATAGTGCGAGAATGTCGAAACTTTGCACTTACGCGCTATCGCACAAAATTAATCCTGCAAAGTCGAAATATTTCACGTAACATCTCACGTTTTAATGAGAAAATTACTAAAAATTTTATCATAAAGAACCTTTAACAATTATTGTCGTTTTGTGTTATCAGATATTATTATCGACCCCTCTAAAATTTTGCATTAAAAATTAATTAATATTTTACTGGTAATTTATCTCTTCTTTTTTTTTTATTCGAATTACATTTAATTCATTCTCGCGAACAAATTTTCCGAATGGACCAATTTCTGCGTCATTTAAGCGCGCAGTGAGTTGATCAAGTTTTATAATGTAGAATTTAATGCCGCCAATTTAATCGATACGTTTGTTATTTTATACTTAACTGTGTTTGGAAAATTTTTCGAGTGTGTGCGTACCAACTTGTATTATCGAATTGCGCAAAGATCACCCAGTCACGGAGCGAGCCATGGTAGAACGGATTTGCAAGCCATTCCGCCGTGCAAACCACCTCCTTCTCGACCGCCAATCACACCAGCCAATATCGACGATTCATCTGGGGGTACCATGGGCGCTAGCAGCAACTCTGCCAACAGTAACAACGCCAACAACAACAATAGCTGCGTTGGCACACCGACCAATAACGCGAATGTTCTGGCGACTCCTACAGCGCGTCAATCAAAATCGGTGAGTTAAATCTATTATCAACATGTGTACTTTTCTGCTTATTTTTTGTTTATTATATAACTTTGCTACAAAACACTTGCTTATGTGTGCATCGCAGTACCAGGATCGATTTATTTAATTCAAATTAACCTAGTGTTTTGTCACAAATGACAAAGCTTTCAATCTAAAAAGGACAACTTTATAAATACTTAATAATATATCATAGCAATGTGTGTGTACGTCATATTATTAATGCGATGTAAAAAAATTAATAACAGTTTGTTAATTAAAAAATCAGAAATAATATTTATAATAAAAATTAGTAATAATAGTTTCTCTTAGGTTTCTTATCGACACTTTGGACTGAGACTGTGCGTCTTAAATTATTAATCCGAATTGTGTAAGCTTTGCCACAAAACACATGCTTGTGTGTGCATCGTAGTATCAAGATCGATTAGGCCAAATGTGAAAGAATAAGAAAATCAATTTTACCTGCGTTTTCAGATCCGTCCATCAGGTACATTGCCCGCAGTGCTGGCCGGAGGGCGAAGGGTGCAACCGCCCGTGCCCCCGGTGCCACCCCCGGCGATGACGTCCCTCCATAGCAGCAACGACAGCGGCTTTTCCAACGAGCCCCCAGTGCAGCCCGACGTCGATTATAGCGATGACGAGGCGTTGAGGTAAGTCATTAAAAGCTACCTCTCTCTATCCATTGCAAACTTACCTTCGCTCTTCGTTTACTCACACGATCTTTAATTGAACCTTTATGTGCTTTATGTAAAATGTAAGCTATGTAAATTATATTGAGAAAAATATCTTTTTTGCTATTTTATATTTATGTATACGAGACGAAAGATATCATTTTGCTTGTTTTATTTGAAAATAATAATTAATACAATAATCAATTATAATAATCAATTATAATAATAAGAAGATGATAATTACAAATAAATAAATTAAAGAATGGTCTTTATCGGAAAGAGGTTTCTTTTGTAATTCTCGCAACCTGTAAATTAATTTAATTATTGCTGTAAAGGAAAATTTACATAATTTACATAGACTACAACATCAAGGATGAAACCGATAAAATTTTACTAATTTCACACGAAACGTAGACGCAAAAATTATTCCTACATCGATTTGTGACAATAAAAACACAATAATTGATATATATGATTTATGTTCTTGATATGAGGGAGAGACTGCTGTACTTGGGGATACGCTAATTATGTTTTTAACAATAATGAGATTTTTGGTAGCTCAATCCCATTATTTTGTTTTAATCACCATTTGTCTACAATCTGTATAATGAGATGCTCACAATAGTCATTTAGTTTTCATAATTTTTATAACATATTTAATATTTTTTTCATAATTTTTTAAAATCGCATATTAATCTCAACATGATTATATCGGTTTCGATCCTTAATTTACATTAATTACATATAGAGTAATCATTATTCATTTGCAGAAATCCGATAGCGAATGTAAATCACTGATTACTTACATACAATATAATATATGTATTTCAGATCCTTTCGATTCTCTGACATTTTTGCTTTTTGAATGATACGTTTCTGATAATTAGCGGATAAGTGCACCTTCGCTTTACCCTATTCAGTGTGAAATTGAAGCTTTATATCATTGTAGCGCTGCCATTCCGCTATCAATTGTCTCTTCGTAATTAGTACGATTTTAATTCTTCTTTCACCCTTCGCGTTTTCGCTCTCCGCACTCAATTTGATTGGTTTGTGATGATATTGCGAAGAATAGGATTCTGGCAATGTTGACAATTGTACAATAATTAATTTCGAATAAAACAATATCCAATTGCCATAATCCTTCGATATAGAGGAGCTTACGTAGTAAAGTCTATCTAACTTATATACTTGTCAATTGCTACGCGCATGACATATAATTCTGCGATTTATTATATTATGTATACTAACGAGATAGAAAGATTCAGAATATTTAGATAATTATTTGGCTTGTTATTACTGCGATTGTTTTTATACCATCTTTCAGTAGCAACTTTGGACAACGCGATAGCAAATTAATATACTTTAATGCATAATAACACGATTGGTATGGTAAGATTGGCATGATAAGTCTTTTTTGGCACTTTTTAATCTAAATTCGATCAGGTCCGATTTTTATTACATCATTTCTCTTTCTTCTTTTCCTTTCACGATTTAAGCAAATGAGTATGTATCTATTTCATATTTGAATAATTTATTATTATTTCGTGCATTTTTAATTTGCGATTACAGGCTTTATTTTTATCGCAAATTCTTCCATTTTACACCAATGCTAAAGAATTTATTTTTATTCTCTATCACCTACAAGAGATTCCGCTATTATATTTTTACCTCCATTTTTTCTTTAAAACAAAATTAATTATTAAGATATTTTTATTTATTTGTGAATACCTCTGATCGGTTTTATATTAAAAACTTTAGTGAAAATAGCTGCAAATAAAACATTTTTATCTCTTATGAATCGAACTCTCGGCCGCACTCATTGTCAGATCTTCTGAGCGGAAAATAAATTATTTCCGTTTCTTCGAAATATGTATCTCTCCTTCTTGTAGATACCGCATGCGCTATCGTGGTCGCTGGAAATAAACCGCCGTGGTGGTGGTTCTCTGCATCTTCACCAGCCTCTATCTTTCTAATTCCTTAATTCTCTTTCCGCGTCCTGTTTTTCTTCTTCTTCTTTATTGACCGCGCCGCGCACACAGACAACGACGCCGGAAGCCGCGAAGCGGAGGAGATCGTCCGTCCCCGAAGGATGAGAAGCAGGCAAAGGACTGGGAGAACGACTCTTGGAAGACGATCCCGCGGGACGAGAAGTCCTGGCAGCTGTATCGCACGGCAATGGATTTATGGGCGGAATCCAAAGCCAATCGCACAGGCGAGGATTCGAAAAAGTACTTTGAAATGGAGAACGGTGATTTTGCACTGGAGAACGGCAATATAACGAAGAAGAGGAAGAGCAAAAAGATGGCACAGCAGCCGAACGAACGACCTAGCCCGAATCAGCGCACGAAGATGACGGACGAGCGGAGCGCACCCGCTGTTACTCGTCATGGCGATCAGCGACGTGTAGACAAGCGGCGGACGCAGGCGGAGACCGAGGAGGACGAACTCGAGGAAGACGAGGAAGATTTTGGCACCGAATGTAATAATAATAATAATAATAATAAGTTTTACGGAAACAATCAGGAATCTCAACAAGAGCGAAGAGGAGGAAGCGATTTCGAAGCAGACAAATACGCCAAGTCTTCGAGCTCATCGTCGGAATCCGATGACGAGAGCACTGTCACCATCCCGGAACCGGGCCGTAAGGTCGAACATATAGCGCAGAAGCTCGAACAGACGGCGCAAAAGTATGCGCGCGAGCATAGTCCGCCCAAGTTTCTCGAACGCCGCGAGAGGACAAACGCGGCAGATTACAAGAGCCTGGAGAGGGAAACGCGCGAAACACCTTCGTCGCGCGAACGTCGCGAAAGATCAGCCGTGGAATATAAAAGCCTGGAGCGTAGCCGGGACGGTGGCCAAAAGAATTCGGAGTGCTTGCGCGACGACAAACATCTGCGAGATGATGAACGTACGCTGCGGGACGACAAGCACTCGCATGAACGAGGTTCTCGCGAGGACAAACAAAACTTTGGACGCTTGAGAGACGACAAACAGAGCTTTGAACGTTCGAGAGAGGAGAAAGCAAACTTTGAACGCGCAAGAGAGGACAAACAATATTTCGAACGCTCAAGAGAGGACAAGCAGATTTTTGAACGTTCAAGGGAGGACAAGCAGAGCTTCGATCGCTCGCGACAAGACAAACGGAGCTTTCAGCGTTCCCGTGAGGAAGCGCAGTCGTACGAACAAGCTCGCGCTCGTTCTAGAAACGACCAAGAACGCGCGTATACGGAGCAACGAAAAGAGATAATGGGTTACGAACGAACGTTTGAGAAAAACCGCAATAGAATGATCGAAAGATTGTCAGGTCGACGATTCGAACGACCGCGGCCCCCGTCGCAGGAGGCTCCAGAACGGCCTGTCGGACCCTACCGAGAACGCAGATATTCCGATAAGGAAGAGGTGATTTATGGAGAGACCGGCCGATATGGAATAGATTCGCTCGAGAAAGATCGCGGTTATGAGTCAAACTTTGAGACGAAATTGGAAAGATCAAAGGTGATCGAGAGACACGGTTGTCACGCAGGCCTGCACGGTCCAGATCTTCAGAAGCGAAACATTGTAACGAGAAGTAGCGAGCAAAGTAATGGCGATACCAATAACAACACACTCAAGATGGAGCGAAAATCACCGCGACAGGGCCATATTACTGGCATGGGCCATCTCGCGCCGCAAACCGGCAGAGCTTTCGAGGAAGCGAAGAGCCCGAAGCTCGTAAAGCGGACCAAGTCATTCTGGAAATTCCGTCGGGACTCGGAAGTTTTGGAAGGTATGGCGCTTTGGCAGCACCGCTCGCTCGTGGACATTCCAAAGATGATCCGTAAAGAAGATAAGATGGCAGGAAACGAGGAGAAGCAGAGAAATTCTGAGAGTGGTAGTCCGAATTCGAGTTTGGGCAACAGCGAGAGCACCATCACGAACGAACATCGACACGAGGAGCCGAAACCGGCTGAGAGAAGCCACGTGCCCGACAAGACGAATTACTTTGATGATTTTCCAACGCCAGCGGAACGGCCCAAGATCACGGAAAGATCGGCGTATAGAATTCAACAGCAGCCGGAGGAACGCGCATACTTTGTCGGTAACGTGTCGCGGAAGGCTATTATCGAGAAGGAGCGTAAGCGCAGTCTCGAAGCGAAACGAAATATGATCGTGGCCGAGTTGAAAGAGAATAACGAGAGTAAACGCAACGAGATCCTGATGCAGAGCCGGAGAAATTATGACGAGGAGGAGGACGCGACCTTGAATTTTAGCGAGACTGAGGCTTCCGATGAGGAATCTACATACAGCTGCATCGTCGTTAAAGACCAGAGCATACCGGAGAAGACACTATTGCCGAGGACTAAGCTGAGAAGGGAGTCTGACCGAGATAGGAATACTTGCGGACCTTGGTACGATCTTTGGGGTATGGACGCGTCTGTTAATAAGAAGAAGAGAAAACAGAAGCAGCAGTAAGACGAGCTGCAATGAGCTGATATGAGATTATTACAGACATATTAAAGTTAACTGAACATTGAGCTTAAGAAACAAAGATGATGGAGAGATTGTATTTTGAAGCAAAAATGAGGACACTGAACGGAAAACGGAACATGGAACAGAGAAAAAGAGAGAAAGAAGAAGTACACGATTGGTACTAAAAATATGAAAAAGAAAGAATAATTAATAGAAGAAACGGCAATTTCTGTTGCACGCGTAACATGTGTGTTTTAGTCTTTTAAAATAAATTGCACTGGTAATTTGCGAGTGAGAAACAATCGATTTAAATTTGTATCAGCAAACAGATATTGAGCTTGCAAATTGTTGTCGCATGTACATACAATACGTTATTAATCCCACTTCAAACATCTTAAATTCATCTTATTTATTTTGAATTTTTCATGAAGCACCTTTTCATGAAACTAATTCCGTGAATGATCGACTCCACATCCCACTTTGATGTATTCGTGTCGGCAAAATCTTTTTCGCTCTGTCTCGTCTTCAACGATTGGCTGTTGATGTTGTAGGAGCTTGCAGCATCGTCGAAGAAAGCGCTCGATACACTTTTGCGACGACTTCTAGGCTAGACTTATCCTTGCTGAATGGAGCGAGCGACTTTACCGGATGATGCATCGCCATTGGTCGTGACTTTTGTATCATTATCCGCTATTGCTGCACGCGATAGTTCTTTTCGTTTTTGTTATTGTTAGCATAGCGCAAGTCATTCGCTACATTATTTACAACTGTTTCAAACTCTTGTCATTTTCAATTGTTATCAGTCGCTTCGATTGTCTTGCAAGTTGGTTTGAAAAATCACACGCACATGTATTTCTTTATATATAAATTTAGGATTTAAATAAAGGCTTTAATTAAACGCTGTATAATCAGTGACAAAAATATTATTTACTTTTATAAAAAAAAAAAGCATCAAAAGAGATATTCCAAGCTAAAAGAAATTGGATATTAGTAACTAAACAGTTTGCATCTTGTGCTCTTGAAGATTTTTTTTTTCTTTTTTTATCTAAAGTTTCTGTCGTTCGTGTATAATCACATATGATCATCCAGTAATTAAGACGTATATAAGTAATCCGATTAACTATGTAATTAACACCTTTCAGGACAAATATATTCGCAACTGTCAAGCTGCGAAAGACGAAGACTAACGACCGTTCGGCACCAGCACTGTCATGAGACAAGTTCTTTCTCTAGATGATGCGTTTCTCATGCTAATAGCGTTTGATGATAAGGGAACGAAGATGTCTCCCTTTTGTTGAACAAGTTCCTTTCGTCGCGCAGCTTTTTCTCCTCGAGACCAGAATCAACTATTATCAAATAGTTATCTGACAGCAAATTTTTTTCAAACGGAAACGCGATGCTAACCCTTTCCGTATCTACGCGCCGTGATATGTCTGTGGGCGGAGTATATACCTATCATATTTTTTATGATTTCTTTCAAAAGTATTGATGCGCGTCATTTGAAACACAATGTGAAGCATTGTATGAAAACAGTTTGTAATTTCATGATATTAAATGAAGCATTCTATAGTGTTACGTAAAGATTTAAAAAAATATCATAATCTTGTGCCAATACAATTTTACAGTGTCAAATGAATGAAGGGACTAAAATAATATTAACGTATTTTCATACGTTAACAGTTTAATTACATATGTACGTTGACACAATACTACAATGAACGAAAAATTCACTGTAAAAGTGAGCCAAAAGTCCATCATTTGTAAGATTCTACATAAAGTTATGTATATCTAAGATATAGATCTTACGAATCATAGACTACTTTTCGCTCCAACAGTCTTTTAAACTGACAAAAACTGAAATTCTCTCGACAACTCGCGAAACGAGTCTTAAGATTAACGAAAAAAAGAGATTGTTATACACATTTATTGCTATCAGTATATTATATTTAACTCTATATGCTTAATTATATTCTCTATTTAATGTATTTAATACACTGAAAGTGTACTGAAAGGGTTAACGTCTGAGAATATTAGATAGTTAACAATTTTGTATCTAACATGCTATTTTGAAGTATTTTTAAGCGTTTTTCAACATGTATTTTAAGATAGATATAGTTTAAGATAATATTCTAACATAATTTAGACACGAACGCGAAAAAGAAGACGTCCAATTTAGAGCGGAAAGTAAGGCGGATTTTAAGGCAAACATTTTTTTCTAACTTGAAATGCGTTGGTGTTAAGTATTCAAGGAAGTCCAGGATGCAGAGATGTTAATATATTATGAATAATATATTATAATTATACACAATTATATAAACGATCGTCCGAACCTGATTGCGGCAATTTGGGTTATATTAGATTAGGTTACATAAAATTGTTGTAATAAGAATCATGTATACACACATGCATACACGTTATACATATTATATATATTATTGTTATTATAAATATACCAATTTTTTAACGTGCATTTGCAGTTTTATATAGTCATCGTATCTCCTTTTCGCACAATAATATGTAATATTATTATATTAATGTTTTTTTTTTCTTTCTCTTGTAATGTAAATGTCGGCAACGTAGCTGACAACACGAGTTTCCCGCAGCGAGATATTAAACTCGTTACGATTTCGGGTCAATATAATGCGCGCGTGTGCGCACGTGTACATGTATTTGCTTTACTTTGCACCGCCGAATTCCATGGGTGGCTTTTTGGCTTATGGAATGCGCCAAAGCTGAGCATATTTGCCAAGCGGTTAATTATCATTTGCGGCTGCCCGCCCTCTCAAATCCCTTCATCAGCTATCCTGCAGGATGAACGCACTGTCTGGCCAAGAAGAAAATTTAACAGAGAACAATTGACTGATTAATGCTTTTTTTATATTCTTCTCGAAATTACTGTAATTAAAACAGGAAACAATATGAAGACATCTCTCTTGACGGTTGATCTCTCTCTCTCTTTTTTGGAAATTTATGAAGGTTGAAATATAAAAGTTTTATATGGTCTTGGCTAAGCGAAAGGACATAATCTCCGGTAAGAATATAATATATTAAAGGAAGCAAGCGTATATATTAACGAATAATCCGTTCTTATTTATTTATTTATCTACAAGTACATTGCAAAGTTATTTTAATTTTTTTCGCTTTTTATACCATCTTTGTGTCTATCTTTATTTCGTTTTAATCATAATTGAAAAGCAATTTTTCTCTTCAAAATGAATACTTGGGTACTGCGCCACACCATTCCTGAAGAAACACCAGGATATCGTTCAACGGCGATTCCGGGGGCGCCTGTCTGGCTGTGTTGGTCAACTTGGTCCAGTCGTCGCGATCAGCCACGCGGCTGGTCTTCTCGAATTTGATGACCGGGCCGCGTACCGGATATCCCGTGATTACACATTGTTGAAGAGGCGCGCCAGAATTAGTCGGTGACGTCAACGAACCGACGTAAACGCCTCTCTGATCGACCGGCAGACCCTGCTCGATCTTTTGATCCATAGATATTGCCAGCACCCATTCTCTTGCCTCCTCGCGTTGATCCGTTGCGACGCCGAGACTTTCTGGAAGTGGAACTTCCAGCGGAAAATCGGTGACGCGTAGATCGTCCACGTCGAGAACAATGCCGTCGCCCTCTTCCTCGATACATTCCTCCAGATCAAGGAAATGATTGAGGAAAACAAAAGCTTCGCTCAGAAGACCCGCGGAACGCGCTGTGACGCCGGCTTCGTAATAAGATCTGTCGGCGTGGAGTACGTCGGTGTGTCGCAGCAGACTGACAGACACTTTGACGACGATACCAGAAAGCGCCGGGAACGAACGACAGCCGTGTTTCATCGCGGAAAAATGCGCAGCCTCTAAAAGCCGCTCGAATCTGTTGGATGACGACGATAAGCGGCAGAGACCGTGTAAAACATCGCGGAGCTGAGCTAGGTATCTGGAATTAGTTAATCAGCGAATAAAATGAGCGAAAAAAGTAAAAAAAAAAAACGCCGAATTAAGCCGAACAGAGAATACGAATAAATCTTCCAATATCGACATCTCCAACATAACAAATGTAGAAAACGAAAGAGGTCAACAGAAAATCAGTGTTAAAGGAAATGAACATCGCGAAAAGAATACGGATTTCAATAGAGGAAAAAAGAAATTGCTGTAAGAGAATATTGCCGGCAGATTTTCTCGTCAGCAGCGATATATCGTACCTGTATTCTTGCTGCGGCATATTCAGAATACTCTCCGCCAATTGCAGGTATAGATTGAAATTCTGCGAGATTGCGGGCGCGCCATACTGCGCATAGAGTTGCAACGCTTGCGGCGCGGCATCGCTCTTCAGCAACTGCGCGGCGCGTTGCGCCACAAACCTATGCAGCACCTCTGGATCCTGTGAACTCGCAATGTCAAACACCTGGCTCCATTGACCCTTGCGTGCCATCACTTCGAGGGCGGCGTTGCCGTCCACTTTCGCCAGCCGTTCCATTTCACCCTCGTTTACCATCGCATCCCGATACTTCTCCTCGAGATACGGTTCGAGATCGGGTGCGAGCTCGCGGACGATCCGACGAGCGCGATCCCACTCGCCGACTGCCACCAGTGAGCTTACCGCATCCTTTAGACGATCCGCCTGAAGAAACACCTGCAATGATACGATACGTGGCTCAACCATCAAGCGCTCAATTTTTAAGGATTTTTATTTCGTCATTTCGTGCTCTTGATCTTTATATCCAGATCAAGTATAAATAGACGAACTGGATTCCTTCAAAAGTCAAACTTGTCGATTTCAACAGAGCATTGAATCGTGGACAAATATATAATCGTATGATTGTAAATAAATAAAGTAAAAATACCTGAGCGGCGAGCGCGTGTTCACCAACGGAGAACAAACGTGCACCTAAGTCACCCCCGATTTCCGATGCCGTTTCTGGATCGGCTTGATGCAACAGAATATCAGCCGCACGAATGAGATACGATCTGGGCGCTTGCGGGTTCAAGATCAAAGTGTCCAGGGCAGATCGTACTTCCCCGAGATCAAGCCACTTCCGAGCCTCCTCCAACGCATTTGCCCCGTCCAGTCCCGCACTCTTCTGACCCAACTCTCTACGAAGGGCCGCCTCCTGACTGGGCAAATACTCTCGACACACTCGCAGAGCCTCCGACCACATTCCGGCTGTCTGAAATAAACTCTTGTTTTGTTCTCACAAATTAAAAATAATCATAGTTAGGCAAAAAGTTCTTTCGCAGATTGACAATTATTTTTTATATGATAAAATAATTTATAATGATATAATAATATCTTCTAATTAAATATTTGTTCTTTTTAATCGTATTGTGGCTCCTCGTTTCTCACTGCAGTCGTATTAAACTACGATATTAGAAGTGAGAAATTATATGTGAATCTTTTTCTTGTGATAATTTAGTTTTCTCGTAAGTCATTTCTCTTTATTAATAAAAATCGAATTTTATGGCGTAATATTTTATAAAATAATCTATAAGAACTTTTTGCACAACCCGCGTAAATTTCGAGAAGAGATCAACCTTATAATGTTCTATTATCATCTCCGGTTTGTGGGCTCTCAGAAGTAGAGTCTCTGCCGTGGCGTAATCTTGCCCCTCGGCGGCTTCGGCGGCTCGGGCGATCAGAACCTGCGCCACTGCCTCCTGACTGTGCGATCGCGCGACATCCTCTGCGGATTCCCAGTCACGATTATGGATATACATTTGTACCGCTTCCATGATCTTGCCAGCCTGCACGAATTCCTTTTCGGCCTCAGCGAAGCGACCTTCGTCTTCGAGTGCCATGGCGTGGCGATAGTGAACCTCTTTCTTCTGGTCTACCGTGCCGTATCTGGCGATCTCTAAAGCCCACTCGAACAAACTGGCCTCGCACGCCAATTGCAGACAGGGATCCAGATAGTTGAGTCGCATTAGGAGTCTCGCACCTAATTCCGGAGCCAATGTTCGGGCCCACATTAAGGCAACCTAAGAAAAATAAAGTTTATTCAGAGATAATAAAAAGGAAAAGGTAACGCTTTTATAGGCTTTTCTAGCATAAATCTCAACCTGCTGTGCTGCCTTTTCTCCCGAAGCCTTCTTGGCAACTCTCAATGCGTCCTCCCACATATTAGCGGATCTATAAGTTGCAACCGCTCCGCGCCAATCACCAGCGCCTAGAACAAAATATGAATTACGAAAGCTAAAGAAGCTGTAGATTAAATTTTAACCTTTTTTGCGCTTGGATACGATCTCACAAACATATGCATATGTATATATATATATATATATACATACTGACCTAGAAAGTGTTCTTCGGCTTCTCTCGGCTTGCCGGCTACATCTAACTCCCTTGCCAGATGTGCATGAGTGGTTTGAAGTAGATCCGGCCGATGCTCTGCGACCAGTCTGATCATATCGCCGCGGTGTCCCGTCTTGCGATACATTGCAATCGCCGCGTCGTGATCACCAATGGCGACGTAAAGCGCCTCGGCGTGACGTAGTTCGCCAGCCTGTTGCAGGCTTTCGGCGTGTCTCACCAGGACTTGGTTAGCTTCGTCGCTCTTCATGTATTTTTGAGCTACATGATGCGCGCGCATCCAATCACCCGACTGCACATGAATCTCCACAGCACGTTGCGCATTTCCGGCGCGAACGAAAAGGTTCTCCGCCAAGTTACGTTCGCCGACCGACGAGAAATATTCACCCAATTTTTCACATTGTTGACGAATTTCAGAGTCATCGTCATCCTCGATCACCTTGAAAAGAAAGAAAAATAAGATCCAGAAGAGATACAACAATTTAATTAAAGATATAAGAAATAAGTACTTGATAAATTATATTAATAAATACTAATTAATAAATATTTTTGGATCTTGAGGAAATATTTTATATGTACATCTTTCTTATCAACATCTTACTTTATATAAGGCATGCTTTCAGAATGCAATTACTACTACACCTGTATAATCTGCAGAGCTTTTCTCCATTGTCGCGCATTGATAGCGGCCTTCAACGCTAATACCGTCTCACCCGCTTCAATGAAATGATTAATGGCGGCGTCGTAATGACCGTTCGCTGCCAGATGCTTTCCCCAATCCCTCTCGAGGTCGACCACCGATGTAGGATCAATTTTACGCGCTAGATCGAGAGCTCTAGCAAACACACCAGCCTGAGCGTAACAACTAATCGCCTCCGAGCCGGCGCCGGTTTTCTCCAGTAGTTCTCCAGCGAGTTCCATGAGATCGGTAGCTTTAAGACCATTAATGACCTCTTCGACGATTCGCTCGTCCTCCAGCAGCTCGTTGTCGGTAAGAATTAGTCTAGCAGCTCGCGCAGGTCGACGTGCTTCCAAGTAAAGTTTCACGGCTCTCCTGGGATTTGTGGTCTCTATGATAGACGCTGCGCGGGCTGCTTGGCCGCTGTCTAGCAGCCAAGCCAAATGACGGTCTCGCAACTCTGACAGACCGCTCCAATCGCGACTCTGGGCCAAACTCAAAGCGTCTTCCCAATGCCAATAGCGCTGATACATATCCAGCGCCTTGTCCAACTCGTTCTGCTCTAGATAGATCGCTTCGGCGGTTTTTAGATCACCGTTCAATACAGCCAGCCGGGCCCAACAGTCCGGATTGGCCAGTGGATCGTTGCCTGTTTCTTCGGCATATTTCTCACCGACCTTGAAGCGTGATAGAAGAAAAGATGACAGTATGATACTGGATCTTAAAAGAGAGTGGAGATATTTAGAAAAAAAAAAAAATAAGAACCTCGGCAATTTCTTTCAGAAACCTCGCGCAAGCTACGTCGCCCATAGCGGCATAACACCTGGCGGCTATCATAATCTTCCTCTCGCTCATCGCGTTTCTGGCGACGTTCTCCCACATAGTCTCTACCTGAGGACTGTCGCCCATATTTTCCAAGAACAGAACAACTCTACCAAAGTCATTGTCGTGCAGCGCGGTACCAAATTCAATCAGCTCCTCGTCCAGCAGATATGGCACTTTGGCGCCATGCTCGTCCACAATCACGGATGTTCGACCATCTTCACGAACAATGTCTATAACATCGCCCTTGATCGGCGTTAGCGTGATCGCTTCCGGCGCGTCTACATTGTACCAAACGGCCAGAGTTTGACCTGTCTGAGCGATGACGACATCACTGCCGGGTACCCAAGATGCAAAGGATGCCCCAGTCACCAGCAGAACTCTAGCGTTCCGTGCGTATAAATAAAAAATTAAGATTATAATTATAAAGAATCTGCATTATAAGATTGTTTTAATAAAGAATTTATCTATAAAGCAAATCTTCAATAAAAATATTAAATCGATGCAAAAGATATATCTCTTGTATTATGCTCCGTTTTTTAAGTAGAAATATTGCAACTATTTCAATTCTTTGAAAAATTGTGACTAATTTGCTTCAATTAATTTGTATTCGATAGGAAATATCTTTTGCACAATAGATGCTAACAGTTTTAACAAAATGTTTCATTTATTTACCTGCCATCTGTGTCATTGCTCAGCCAGAGGCGACCTCGCCTGTCGCGCGACAATAGTCGATGACCTGCCTCGCTCAGTTCTAACCAATCGATTCGAACATCATGAACGATTACGCTAATAGTCGCGCCGGTTAACAGATCGATCACGCGGACGGTTCTCGGATCCAGCAGATAAGCCAATTTTTTATTATCGATCCCGCTGGTCGAAGGTCGTTCGTTGACACGTACACTGACCACGTGCGGATTTATCGCTTCCGTTCGTACGGAACCAAGCGCCTCGTTCTGACCGTATTCGATGATCGTGAGTTCGCCGGAATAGAAAATCAAGCAAACGGCTGGATACTCGAAGAAGAATTTCTCGCCGTTGCTGGATCGGTCTTCCCAAGGAATCTCACTGATCAAACCCAACTCAATATCGCCGATCAGCAGAGTGCGCGCCGTGCGTGCCACAACGTTATTGTCCCTACGTCCCAAAACGCGCACGTCCTCGATCTCCAGGCCAGT
The DNA here is from genome assembly GCF_030449975.1 of Polyergus mexicanus. NCBI lineage: Eukaryota > Metazoa > Arthropoda > Insecta > Hymenoptera > Formicidae > Polyergus > Polyergus mexicanus. The sequence goes on from NW_027223323.1 coordinate 6,008,129, forward strand.
CTGCGATCTGAGGACAATGGAACGTTGCGAGGAATCGTTCAGAGGTCGAATCACCACCTGACTGGGACCTACGTAGACCACCTCGTGACTGCCACGGACTACAGTGCGTCTAAAGACAAAGACAGGAAAATTTCTAGAGACACTACCTATAATATCTATAGTAATTTTGTGGCAACACAAGTAAAATGTGATCTCATGTGCATAGGAGGTTAAATAGTTTATTATTTGCAGTTATTCGGCAAACTAAAAACTTTGAATTAAGTCTGTTGGTGAAATCTTTATTCGGTAATAGCAAGTTATGCTGCAAAACGGAGAAGCATTGGATTTATCCGTTAATTTTCGCGCGTTCTCAAATCAGAATAATTTTATGTTGAAATCTTTAACAATAGAAAGATTCAAGTTTCATGTCGTTTAAAGCTCTGAAGAATATTGAATGAAAAAATAAAAGAAGTTAAAAAATCCAGCTGTCTCATGATTCAATCACCTGAGGATAGTTTCGAATTGCTCGACACCACCGCACAATCCCCCGACTGCTAGTTTCGAACCGTCTCGCCTCCAGGCAAGCGCCGTAATTGTGTAGAAATTAGGCAGGGCACGCACATTAGTCTCCTCCCAAACGCTTCGTCGCGGGGTCCAATCGAGGACGCGCACTTTATCCCAGGAACCCACGGCGACGCTCTGACCGCTCGGGCTGCAACAGGCTACGGTGATCTCTCTCTCTTCAGAATCTCTGCTATAGTCAAAAGTTTTGACCGGCTTGCCGTATGAATCGTAAACGGTCAACCGTTTGTCGCAACCTGCCGCTAGGATGTGCGACTGCGGCCATGCTAGAGCGTAAGCAGGTACGCCGTGAACGCATATCCGTCCCGACGGTTCCGCGCCGCCATTCTCGGTGATGTAGTACCGGATTATACTTCCATCGGCGTGGCTCGATATGAAGCCGTTGCCGCGGTTGCTGAAAGTCGGAGAAGAAAACTATAAACATTATTGAAATTTCGACAAATCATAATTACGGATCTTTATGCGGCTGCATAATCGATATCTCAAAGCGTAGTCGATGAATTTTTTTTATTTACTTGCTAGCTAGAGCTATCGTCATAGCGTCGGAAGTGTACAAGGTCTGCGCCTTCTGCGACTTGACTAGAGCCGCGCGAACCTTTCCATCCGCTAATCCTACGATAATTGGACCTTCCGCGAGCCAGATCAAGCAGGTCACCGCGGAACTCTGTCGAAATTTGTTGCAAATCACTTTTTTGTCACCCCTGAAATAATTTCCGATATTAATAAACAGTTTTTGTGTGTGTGTGTGTGTTTCAATTTATATCTATATAACATATATTTCCTTTCTCTTTTTTTCTTTTTATTTTTAAATTGAATGTTGATAATTACCAAACCTCTCCTATTTTATATACATATACAATGCAGTCGGTTTGACCAACTGCAATCTTTGTAGACTCTGGGGAGAAGGCTATTCCCTTTATCATATAACTTTTTTTGCCAAACTATGAATGAAAAAAGATGTTGCTTATTATAGTATTAGTAGTATTATTAATTTTATAAAATAGAAATTGAGAAATTCTGAAATAATGTATAAGTATATTTATACATATACATATATACACACATATATTAGATTATAATACATATATATTAATAACATGTACTAAACACTTACATTAATTCATTCAATAAATACCTTGACATCGACAGGTTTAGTTGAAAACTTGTCGCGTTTGACGCCGTTCTCATCGAAGAGATAAATGGAACGATCCGAAGATGCCACAGCTAGCTTCAAATTATTTGGCGACCATGCTATGTCAACTACTTTATTTTCAAGCTCCTAAAATATATTATAAAATATAATTATGGAATACCGGAAGAAGTCTCTATATTTTCAAGTTTTCGTGTAAATATATATATTATGTGTGATATTCTGGAGGAGCTTACACACACTCGAAATACAAGTAAAAGTTCTAAAAATATTTGCAAATATATACACGAGAAAATCATGTAGATATCAATTTTCTGCAAAATCTTGAAATTTAATAAATTTATTCCGCTTTAAGATATATAAACAATAATTGTGTATTGTACTGACCTGCGCAGGCATAACGGTACCGATATACTTGAGCAACATATCGATTTAATTGCACAATATTATCTTTATTCTATTAACAAGATATTCTAATATTATTTACAAGTGTATATTAGAGTATACAGTATACAGTACCAATAGAAAGCAAGTGTCAATTGCGCGCCATGTGTACACATTAGTCGCCTAGCAACAGAACCATAGACATATAGACATATAGATATAGACTATATCTTGCTGGAAAATGTCTTCTAGGCTGTGTTCCGATTCCCCACTCGGGTGCACCCGAATCTTTGACAAAGATAGCGATCCATTTCCTTTTCTACTGTTTTCTACGAATTGGATCATTCCCCACTCTTGAAAGCTCGTTCCATGCATAGGGCTGCGTTCAAAAACATCACCATTCAACTTTAAGTAAATAACAAAAATAGAACGACGCTCGTGTGGACACGGTGACGTTTCCGAACGCAGCCATAGAGTATAGAATAGAGCGCATCTGTCACTTGTCACCTGTCATCTGTCAGCCTGTCAGCTTGTCAGCCATGATAGTGTATGTATATCATGTATATGTATCCTCTACCACGTGGTTTGGTGATTAACACATCTCAATATAAATAAAAAAGGACGAAATCTAAAAAAATAATAGAACGAAAGTGCCTCCACCTCTATACCACATTCCAGAGATGAACACACGTGCCGTAAAAAGAAATGAGGACAATGAGGATGAGGTTAGATAGGTCGCCCTGCATTTCCTTTCCTTCGTAGTCTACATATAACTTTATAATTCTTTCGCAAATACACGGAGTGAAATATGATTTATTTATCGGAAATTATCGAAAGTTGGAAGTTCAGAAGGTGCGTCGATGATTGACTCCACGACAAATGGGTGCATAAACGAAACATATTCTTGTTCAATGTCTTTTGAATTTGAAATCGGATCTTTTATACATCTTTATATAATTGCGAGATATTGGATCTGTTTTTTATAGCTGAATTGGCTGCACTAGTCAGAATTTATCTTTCTACTTCCAATGTGGAGAGAAAGAGATAAACTTTGAACTAGTACCACTAGCCGCTAGTGCAGCTAGTTCAACTATAAAGAATCTAGTGTGTGACTTTCGCTCAAGAATTTTTTCTCTCTATCAAGATGTGAAAATAATACTTTAATTCAGATATGTATTTTTGCGCTATGAAATTTTCTAGATATATGACATTATAATGAATGTTAAAAAATAGTTTAAACTGTAGTATAATTGTTTGGGTGTGTCTTTTTAATAAAAAAAAGTCTAATATATATGTATATCTAGAAAAACTTTGACAATTCTGGGTGCGTAATATTTATTTATATTTAACATTCATGTCTTTATATTCTATTTACTATTTTATTAATTCAATTCTCTCTAAAACTGATTATTATTGTTTTTTTATTTGTTTGCAGCAGAGATTTGCAGATGCGAATGACGTAGTATGTCATTCGATAAAACATCATATTGATAAAACATGTGAAAAATATCCTCCAATTGTCTTCAAGGGTCGTATTGAATATGCTACTGAATTTGTCGATTGTGCTTTTATCTGCAATAATCTCATGTGAGTGTGAACAAATGTAAGATATTTTTAGAAAGAAAAATAAGTAGGTAATATAATATTTCTTTCAACATTCAAAAAAAATTTTTTTTTTAACATTTGATGAGGAAATGTGGCAAGAAGTGATTCTTTCATTTAATGAAACAAGTATTGTGGTAAAAATGTGCTTTTAATAAAGATTATTTGTTCTCGAAACTTAAAAGTTGTTAACATTTTTTTAAATAAAATCATGTAGCTGACAGAAAAAAAGTGATACTTCAACCTCGTATCGTGTTAAATTGTAAAAAACAAAATGTATTTATTTGAGAATAACAAGATCTAACTTTATATGTTTTAGTTTCAAAAGCTCTAAATAAGCTTGATAAAAATTACTTGCTTTTACCGTGATATTTCTTCCATCGAATCAAAATTATTTCTTATGTATTTTTCCATATGATCAAAATAACAGATATTTTTTTTTGTGCTGAAGTGTTAAATAAAATATTCCCTGTAAAGTTAAGAAGAAAAATGTGTGACATATAGTATAAGTGAGGACCACAAATAGAAGTGAGATAGGGGATAAGAGGGAATGAGAGAGAAACCATGATAAAGAAATAAAAATTTAAATATATAGAAATTTTGAGGTACATTTGTATTCTTTCTAGAGAAGAAATAAATTGCAGCGAGGAGAAGATTATACCACTGGGTTTCGATTTAGAGTGGCCTTTCAATTTCCAAACTGGCAGCGGAAAGACAGCCCTGGTGCAAATTTGTCTAGATGTCGATGTGTGTTACCTTTTACATATTTATTCCCTGAACAAACTACCGGCAGCCTTCGTCGAACTTCTGTGCCATTCAAAAGTCATACTTGTTGGTGTTAATATTAAAAAGTCAGTAATTATTACGATATATATATATATATATATATTTTTTTTTTTAGAAAATAGTTTTATTTGAGATATATAATTAGTTATCTTTGACAGTGATGAAAAAAATTACGATGAAAACTAAAATGACTTTAATGTGTGTTTTAGGGATCAAAGATTAAACTCATCTGATTGATTTCTTCTCTTCAAACCGTGCAATTTTTATATGAAATATTTTTTCCGAAACGTGCAATCTGAGATATATTATTACATTATTTAAAATAAGACACTTTTTAGCGTTAAATGTTATCATATTTTAGTATAATTTTTCTCACATACATTCATAAGTTTTTTATTTTACAGCGATCTGCGGAAACTTGAAAGAGATTTTAAAGAGTTCCCTGCTCAAAAAGTAGTGGAAAGCAATTGTTTGGACTGTGGGCCGTTTGCTAATCAATGCTTAAACCGATCTGGTCGTTGGAGTTTGGAAAGATTAACTGTTTTAGTGGTATTCTTTTCTTATTATTTCGTATTATTTTATTACAACTCGATAAGTAAAATTAGAATTGGCAGAAATGTTTTTATGTATATTTAGCTAAAAAAAAAAATTAGTAAGAATCCTGAGGTACGAAGGAGCAAGTGGCATGTGCAACCCCTCAGCGACGCCCAGAAGATTTACGCAGCCACTGATGCTTACGTATGTGTAAATAAATCAAATCGATACGATAAGAAGCATCGAAAATAATATTAAAAAATTGAAATTAAAAAACTTGAACATTAAAATGATAGCATTTTAAAATAAAAGTAATAATATTAGAATTATACAATTAACTTATAATCTGGAAATTGATAAAAAAAATACTGAGGATTCAATAGCTAAAAAGCCTGAAACATTCTTTCAAAATAATCATTCTTTTGCACACAGGTATCTCTTCTAATTTATAGAGAACTTCACAACCCGGATTTACTTAAATAAACCAACCAAAACGAGATTGCAATCAAACAAGGCTGGTAATGATATGAATTGATAAATGAATCCTAACGAAGTTTCTCAGCTTTAAAGATTAGCTAATTCAACGTCACAGAATCCTCGGGATGAATCCACGGGTAAAAGTTCTGCTAGCTGGTCGCCTGTCGTACAGTGTCGGTCTACATTTACAGAAGATCTTGTCGGATCATCATCATAAGTGTTTAACCGAATCAGCGAATACATTAGTGCTCCTAGAGCACGAACCGGTGTACACAGTGGGAATACGGAACGGAATATACACGGAGGCAGACGAAAAAAAGTTGAGAAGCCTCGGCGCGGACTTCTGGAGGACGAATCGTGGCGGACTGATCACCTTTCACGGACCCGGTCAGTTAGTAGCCTATCCGGTACTCGATCTAAAACAGTTTCGTACAAGTGTCAGGTGGTATGTGAGTCAGGTCGAACGTACGGTAATACGCGTATGCGCCAAGCTCGGCATTAAGGCCGTGACCTCGCCGCATACCGGGGTTTGGGTCGGCGATCGCAAAATCTGTGCCATAGGTGTCCACGGCAGCCGTTATGTCACTACCCATGGCCTCGCGCTCAACTGCAACATTGATCTCGGATGGTTCGAGCACATCGTACCATGCGGCATCGAGGGCAAGGGTGTAACTAGTATCTCCGAGGAGCTAGATACGGATGTAACAATCGCCGACGTGATACCGATCTTTCGAAGCGCCTTCCGTGATCATTTTGAATGCGAGTTAATCGATTATCCGTCCGACGAGGCTTCGCAGCTACTGCGAGACGCGCATGCTGACGTTTTAAGAATATGATAGGAGAATAATTAATTATTGAATATTTTTAGAAATAAAGAGACTTGCAAGTTTTTTAAACAAAGTTTTCAATCGTAGCGCTGCTCATTCTTGATCCTATTAAAATCTTTTCTCTTTTCTATCTCTAAATTCTTCGAATTTCTAAATATTTAAATGAATTTTTAAATGCAACATATCTTGACGAGATCTAAATCAGTCCGTACCATGATTAAATATTCAAATTTGTTTCTATAAAATGCTGAATCGTGATTAGTTGATTGTTTTAATTTCAATTGTCCTATATAAGGCAGTCTTGTTAGATTATTGAACAAATTTTAAACTTTAATGAAGTAATATTAAGATTTAATTAGTTCTTTATTAATGTTGCTAAATTATAAAAAACCAAACGAATTCTTAAATTCTTTTTGCATGTTGTTTCATTCGATTTTTGCAAATTGATAAATAGCTGTACAACTTGGCGAATTATCTTAAAGTCCATCTTCGCTAGAAACGTAGGACACGTGCAACTTTTGTGTGTGTGTGCGCGCACGCGTGTACATATCATACGTATATATTCGTTTCTTATAACATTAATAATAAAAAAAGTAAATCTTTGTAAATCTTACGACAGTAATTTAGAAGCATCCTGTACTAACGCAAGTGATGATCCTATAATTATATCATAGAATAGAAAATGACTATGATAATTATATCATAGCCATCTTCTGTGATATAAAGATTTCGTTTAAGGAATTCATTCAGTTATTCGTTTCAATCGATTGATAACTGCTGTTCTTGAATGATCGTTTCGTGCGATTTAAAATATCGACCGTGAAAATTTATTAATCGCCATTTCACAAGTTAATTGTGCCATCAGAATTCTAACACAATGTGCAAATATAAATCAAATATTTCGTCAATATGTAACATACAACATATAAACAGGTAAGAAAGCATTCACAACACGAGTTGAATGCGTAACAAATTTTACGTTACATAAATAACAATTTATCGTTAAATATCATTTTAATAATAAATATCGTTATCGACAATATAAATCAGTATGCGTTTAAATTGAATGCATCCTAAACTTCACAATGTTTTGAATTAAGAAAAGAAACAGACTTCATGTGACTAGAAGATCGATGCAGATCTAAAAGGTTTAAACAATAAGACTTGTTTTAAGCTTGCAATTATGCAATTAAATTAAAGATTAAGATTATATTGCAACTATGTACATTAAAAGATCAGAATTCGATTGAATATCAATAAATATCTATAACATTCCGATCACAATATATATTGTGTATATATATATATATATATACATATATATAATAAATAATCGTAATGCATTCTTAATCTCTGACTGACACAAGCATTCGATTTAAACGCGTCATTATTTGGTGAGATCTACGTAGCGATAGATTTCCGATCTCTTGTCCTGCAAGTTTTCAAATGATTCGATCATTATAGAAAGTTTCCTTTGATAAAATATTCGATATCTCTCAAATTTATTTTTACAGTCTTGTAAATTTTGAAAGAGCCTCGAAAGTCTTGAAATATTGAAATCAATCGCGAGGAGTCAGAACACTTGAAAATCTTGATAGACTTGACAATTAGACTAAAACGGCTCTGAAAACTTTCGTTTGAGAAATTTGTGTCATATAATCACATCGAAGCGATTTGAAAGGTCACATCAGCCCATCGCTAGGTCAAAATATAAAACTAGTATCACTCTGTCAGCACGTGCAGATATCTTTGATTGTAAAGCTCCGTGGTGAAAGCGCCGATGATTTCGACAGCATTGTGAAGGGAGTTGGCGGAATCTCTGATGAGTCTGATGGCTCTCTCCACGTCTCCTCGTAGTTCCGCGTACTGTTTGTTCATCAGAAGCCCTTCCAAGTTCTGCATCGCTTTCACGGCCTCCGTGCTAGGTCGGATCTCCATCGTGTCCGGATCGGTCGATCGCGAGGGCGCCACGCCAGGCGAGTGCGGTGTGTATCTCACCAGCTGCTGATCAGACTTGGATTCCGGCAATTGTGCCAGGCAGTAGACGGCCGTGGTGCGGCTGAGAAATTTACATCTGTTCGAGAAATTGAACGGACGATTAAAAGGTTGAACCAAATGTAGGACACATAACGCGTCATAGCTCGTACCGTACAGTGAGCTGAGAACCTTTCCTTAATCCAATAGCCCCCAGAATACCCCATCCTTGTCCCACATCGTCTGCTACGGTTAGCAACGCCCGTGCCAATCCCTTCAAGGCTCTAGCAGCGATCACCGTGTTCTCGCTGTATTGACACTGCCTATAAGCTAATTCGCACGCTTTCGCCCACAGCAGAGGCAGTTTTTCCTCCACAATGTCTCTGAATAAATAAAAATCAATATTAATGTTAATCTCTTTCTAGGATTTTCTACGAATAGAAATTGAAGAAATTATAACAAAACGATCTTAAATGCACATAAAAATATTTTTTCGTCATATCTAGTTAATTCTGTCTATTCTTCGCGGTATGACTCACGTGGTTTTAACAGCGGTGATCCAATCTACTAGGTTGATCAGCAGCATACCTTCCTCCCGAATATCTCTGCAGGACGGAAGTCTCTTTAGCAACACAGAGTAAAGGGCCAACAATCTCCCCTCAGACACCAGTATCGATTCTAGTGGCGGTTGTCGGGGTACCACGGACTGCAAGACCGTCAGCACTGACGCCCACGTGGGCCGAATATCTTCCGTTACTAAAATAGAAGCGTCATCAATAGTTTAAAACAAAATATGAAATATGAAATGAGAAACATGTTATATGAAAGTAATCGATCAGTTATTTACCGTTATACTTAAAGTAAGCTTCCAACGCGGCTTCCATAAGATGGCCCAGAGTGGACGAGGAAGTGACTGCCATTCCGATAACTCTTAACATGCCCATTAGCACCGGACTACTAGCTGTTCGCTCCAGTAGCCACGCCGTCCAACTGCTACGAAGATGATCGACCAACACTCCGCTTTGATTGATCGAGTGCAAGAACTCGGTGATCAGCAGGCCGGCCTCGGCAACCTGTTGCGATTCTGAGACGGCTAAAAAGAATAAGAAAAGTTAGGAAAAAGAAATTACATCAATTACTTTTAGATTTTAATTTTTAATTTTCTTCGATTTCAAAGCTGTAAATCAGTCATTCTTGAAATCTATATTTAGATATTTACTACTGGTGATGACGATCTCCATATCGTCGAGCATCCGCGACAACGTATTGGTGAATACTTTGCTATTGGTCGAGAGAAGGGATTTGTGTCTTGTGGTACAGTTGATCAGCAATTTCACCATGGAACGTACGTACATTTGTCGCTTCTTCAAGGTGGTAGGATGAAAATGTTTCACTGTAGCATCGTAGGCCGCCGCTATTTTCATTAAGCTATATATATATATATATCAAATAATTTTTAATCCATGTTATATTATTTATTACGCATATAGTAAAGTGAATATACACTATGTATCAGACTCACTTGTTAACGGCTACGTCGATAGCGTGAGTCTGGTCCTTGCCCAGACACAAAATCACCCTGGGATCGCAGCTCATCACATGCCAATTAATCACTTGATCATATGCCGCGGCGTCGATTAAGTGCCATGAGAAGCTCTCGGCTTCTATAACCAACTGCACCGCTTTCTCATTCTGAAATATTAATCAGTTTCGTTAAAGCTAATTTTTCTTTGATAATCATTGCGGTGAGTTCATATTTTTGGAATTTTTAGTCCTTGCATTTTTAAAGATTAGATCTTTCTCTACCTTTCAGGATTTAATTTCTTATTTCTCGAATTTTATCTCTTATTCTCTTTGCTTTTACCTGCCTGACGTTGGGCTCGTTCGACAGTTTCACCAGCAAGTTAAGCAAACAGAGGTGTATCCTGGCAGCAACCGGCAGCGGTTGCGTGGTTATCAACTCACTGACCCACGCTGTCCAATTAATCCAAGTGAAGACGCTTCCGAGGAACAAGTGACAATCCGGTAGATACTGATCAATGACCTTGATCATTAACTCGATGTCGTTGATAGCGGGACAAAAGCGATCCCACGGAAGGGATAGGAAATTTCCGTGCACCACATTTAGCACGTGATCTTTGACGGATACGTGGGCGTAATTAGATACGTAGAACTGCCACACAAAGCTAAGAATTTTACTCGACGCCGGCATAGTATCGATGATGAAACGGACGCACTCGGCGAACATCGCCATCGTCCGATTCGCGTAAGGACCGTCGGTAATAATCCATGGCAGCAACACCGATCTATCGTCCGTCAACTGCTGGATCCACGCAGCTGTAGGCTCCCGTAAGTTTCTCGTCCAGTATGGAGTAATCCACGGCGCGTACATCTCGCTTAATACTGGCCAGATCTTTTCGCACACTGGAAGAGCATTAACGATATTTTTCTCTTCTTTGTTGTAGATATATAATTTATATGTTCGGATAGTTATGTAACAAGATTTCAAGATTCCAAGCATTCATAATTTTAAAAATACCGACTCACATTGATCTGCAAGCGATCCTCGATCAGCATGAAGTGTCAACACAACCAAGGCGTGGCCGACCATACCCAGAAATACGGTCAACGGTTCATTATAAATTCTGTATTTCGGATAGAGGCCGTACAATCCATATTGCAATCTTTCCTTCATGAAATGTCGGCTTAGAAGCACAGCGGTGTCGTGCATCTGTGAAATGGCATGAAAATATCGTCATGATACTATCTAACTCCGATGAAATTTATTATTGCATTTAAAACGAAGTGCGACAAAACTGAATGTTTCTTTTCGTATAAGCAAAATTGTTTCGATAATAAAATTGCTTATGGAACCTCTTGACGAGACAACAGCCTTTGTTCCGTGGCATAATGTCTGATCTCGTCTCTGATCTTGGGAGGACATATAGGTGCAATATTTTTCGGCTTGCCGCTAAGGGCTCCCAGCAAATCGCGCCAAACATCCAGCGATAAATTCTGGCTCTCGGATCCTCTCAGCACCGCGCTCAACACCTCGCCGTAGTGTTCGGGAAACTCGTGTAGAAGAATGAGTCGTAGATGATTCCGAAAAAGCTGCAGCGCGATAATATAATTGAAATTTTGTAATTATTTATAATTCTTTTCGTTTTTTTTTCTTGTTACTTAATTAAAATAAGTATTATAATAAAAATAAAAAGAAATCTTACTTCATGCGGCATCAGCTTTTCTTCTTCGGGATTCAGGCCAATATTGTACAACGCTTTAGAGACTAGATCTATGAAGGTAGATCTTTCGCTTAATCGCGGACGGCGATAATTTAACCAACTGCTGACGTCAAACTATAATAGAAATAATAATCCATTAGACAACGCTTAAACAAGATTAAACAAAGATTATATAAAGAAAGAATAATTTTGACTCTCTCTACCTACTTTTGAGAGCAGCACAAAGCATAAATCAACATTCGATCCAGTGGACAAGTCCACAACGGTTTGATACATTTGCAAAAACGTGTTGGCTCCACCAGCGACAGGCGTAAAATGTGGTCCCAATAAGCCCCCGAGATTAGGCCTCTGAATGATTGTGCTCAACAATTTCGGGCCTTGAACTTCTTCACCGCTGATGAATAACTGGAAACAAGAGAAGTCTCACAGTACATTTCAAGATTAAAGAATTCTTCTCGATATAGTTATGCTTAGAATCTGTTCTGCATTAACAAGTTGATATGTAAAATTATGATCTCAAATTGATGAAAATTTTAAATCTGTCACATACCTGACCCAATTTCTCCAAACAAGTAGTAATGAGCTGTTTCGTGGAAGGGCATAATGCCGCTTCCTCCGTGTAAAACTCCACCAAATGATAGAACAGCTTGACTCCGCTTTCTTGCACCTTGCATAGTATCACAGTGTTTTCGTTAGTTCGACTGATAGTTAATTCGTACTCCAACATCCTGAAAGGCAAGAGTATATGAGAAAAAAATAAATAGAAAGTGCAATTTTCTGCTGCGCTATCGATAATTTTAATGAATAAAATGACAACTAATTATAACATTAAAATACACATCTTAGAATTAGTCAATTAAACCGCTTACGCGATCAAATGATCGATGAAAACGCAACCAAGAGTGACCTTGCTGGGTGGCGGTTGACTAGCTTTCACTAAAAGATTTTCGTACTCTGCTCGATTCTGAGTTATCATGTGATCTACACCTTCGCTGACATGAGCTTCTTCAACCTATGCAATTTTAAAAAGTTTTGTTTAAGAAAAACTTTAAGAATATGTCTGATTATTTATTCAGATCAAGAATATTAAGTATCAAAGATCAGTAGAGAGATTTATGAATAAATATATATATATTTTTTTTAATTATATTTTTAACTATTTTTTAATTATGATCTATTTCTTAATTATAAATTATTTTTATTTTCAACTGTACTGTAATCTTGATAATCGCAGGGCCTGCACAGTGTACTGTGGGCGGCGTGCCCGATCTCGAACGTCTCTGACTGGGTGGCGCTGGGTCGCAAAGGGCATGCAAGGTCACATGATTCTCATAGACCCGGTAGAGAGTCGGTACTAGTTCGAGGAAATTGCAGTCCACAGCGGTGTGTTCGGATATCATGAGATTATAAGTTTGCGCATAGTCAAGAATGACTCGGAGATGCGGTTTGACTAGATTGATAACGGCATCGGAGTTGTAGAGACATTCCCTGGCTACGCAGCTCAACACCGGCTGATTACGATTCAAGGATGGCGGTGAAAGCGGTGATTCATAGGCATTTAGTCGGCGGAAGATTCTATGAAGAGGATTGATCGATTCCACAGCGCTCGCCGAAGCAGACTGGGATCTCTGAATTCCTGATCGATTCTCGCGAAATATTGCGCGCTCCCACTCGCTTACGGCCTTCAGCTGGCTTTGCTGCACCGTCCAATAGTCGATATATTCCAGCCAGAGAGTCTAAAAATTGGCGAAGATAACGAAATGAAAGTGTATAATAATTTGGGTATCTCTGATATGTGATCGACTTACTCGATCTCCTTGCACTAGCAAAATTAGCCTTTGCGACATATATTGCGGTGGCAGAGCCGGGAGATAAAGTCCTGGTTCCTGAAGACGGGGTTCTTCCAACCAGAGGCTCAGTGTTTTGTAAAACCTGCGATAAATAAAAGCATAAATATATATATAATATATACACTTTTTCAAAGATATTTTCGAGAAAAATATTTTGTTTTACTGATATCCAATATGTTCGCTTACTTTGCTACGCTGAGATAAAATATACGCCGTTCATCCGTGATCGGTTTTCCGTTATCCGTGTCTTTCTCTCCTTTGATTTGAAAATGCTCTGTCGTTTCGTGCAATCGCTTCTTCAGCTTTTTCAAGTAGCTTAGATTTATCATTCCTTCAAAAAACTTTTCTCCAAACCCACCTTTATCCATAGATCTAGAACAATTGAAAAATAAAGAAATAAATTATACATTTGCGGTGCATGTTTATTATATAAAATTACTGTGCCCGTTTCTTTTTTAAAGAATAAAATAATAGTAATAATTACCCTGATATGATAGGAGCTCGCGCGAGAAATAAACTAAAGAAATTTTGCCATAAAAGAGGCAAGATCGGGTGATCTATGGGTGTATCAAGAGCCTGCTGGGACCAACGGTAAATAGCCAGATTGTTCACTCCGAATGGAGTTATCTTCACCGTTGCACAAGCTCTCTGAAAGAGATTTCGTAACAATTATAATTTTTTATTTACTTGGAATGCATAATCTTGTTCTGAATACGGTTGATCTTAAACCTTGAGAGCAGTATCCAGAGATATCTTGGATTGCATAGATAATTCCCGCAAAATCTCCCGCCAAAGTCCGGTCTTAAGTTCCCTATCATACTGCTCCGCCAACAAGATCTGATAAGCGAGCCATATCGTCTGGACAGTTCCACCGAGAAGACTTGCCGAACTGGAGCATCCTGTCGCCCAGCTTAAGAAAGACCCGAACGATCCCGGGGTTCGAGTAGACGATATATTCTACGAGAATCGCACATTCAAATCACATGAATAAATGCATACGTTAATTGTTGTTGATATCGAGAAGTTTTAAAAAATTACAGATATTACACACATAACACGCGCGCGCGCGTGCGCGCACACACACACACACACATATTTTTCTTTATTATCAATAGATATTATATATATTAAATATATTATATATTTATATTAGTAATTTGTGTTTGTGTGGTGTAATATTGGTAATATAAATATAATATATAATTATTTGAGATAAATTTAGATATATATAGAATAAATATTTAAAAACCTGATTTGTATGAATTAATTTTTATACATCATACCTCACTACTTCCATCTAAAGCAGGCTGATAAAATTGATATTTCTCATTAAAAGAATGGAATATTTTATTGCAAAATTATAATATTGTTTGATTTGATATAACTATGCACAGAATACATTTGAAATCGTACAAAAGGGTGGCAAATTTTTTTCACAAGTTTTAGAAATGGAAAAAAAAATCATTTTATTTTCGACTTATTTTTGGATCACATCTTCCCTTAGTTTGTATTACGATTTGGAATATATTTTTCTATATTAAGTATGCATTGTTTCCTAATTCTAAAATTATCCTCGCCTCCGTCTCTATGCATATGTGTATGTGAGATACATACAATTTACACTTAAATTACACTTAAATTACTTACACAGAAAAGATTCTGAAATATGTTCTCCATTGTCATCCGGGTTTCTAAATGAAAGAACGCCGCGCGGATCACGGTATCCATCAAATACATCACGCTATGATCCTTGTTCCAATCCTGAACAAGTATCAGCACATTCAACCATAGATTGACGAAACGTTCCGGACTATTTAAGCAATACCTATGATCAATATATGCAAAAAATAATTATTTTCAAGTATTTGTACTGTATAAATTTATCCCCTTTTATTTCTATTTTATTGACTATTCTATTTCTATATATTATTTATTTCATTTCTTTTTTTTTTTTATATAATTATATTAACTCATCCGCACGTACCGTTTGAAATGATACAAGTGAGACTCGATCATATTCGAGAACTGTCTGAGGATTGGACCGGGAAATTCTGGGGCAATCAAATTCTTCGCTATCTTCATATACGTCCGATCGGCGGCAACGAGCGGCACAATTAGACTAACGAACTTGTCGTTCTTCAGTAACGAGTCTGGACAATCGAGGAACAATGGTACCACGCGGTGCAAACACATCAGCACTTGCTCATATTTATAGTAGCACTGTAAAGTCTGCAGTTGGCTAAAACCCTCGACGCAGATCAACGGCACCGAGTGACCCCACAGGGTCATCAGCACGGAGGCGTAGCAGGCGATCGGTTGTTTTTCGCGTACTCCTTTTGCTAAAATTTCTAGGATGGAGTTTGATTCCATATCGGGCACGGAGGCGAGACCCTCGGCCGGGTTCGAAATGGTATTCTGGCACACAGATTCCGATTGGTCCAGTTGATGTAGCCTCAGTCTATTCATCATCTCCCACGCCCACAAGTTGAACGCCTGCTCACTGTTCTGCGGCCTCACTATCGAAGAGACCTGAAACGAGATCAAGAACAGACTTGAACTTTTGTTCGTTTTAATCTTGATGGATAATCCATTATATGACAATCTAGTTCATTTTTAATCTTACTTATCTTAATATTAATTTTCTAATTTTCAAATATCGATAAAACTAATACTACTGTATTTAAATATCATATTTAAATAAGAATGATTTTTTATCAGTTTTTTACTTTCATCTCTTCAGTAACCGACAACTCACCTGCTTCACACCTTCAGCTAATAACGAGGCTGTCTGCATTGGGGTGTCGGGCATGTACTTTATCATAAGCTCGACAATTAATAACGCCACTTGTCGATGTAGATCAATCGGAAGATACAAATTGTCATTTCTGCATTAACGGATAATTCAATCATATAAATCGTAATCAACAATTTTGGATTTATAATTATGACAACTTATTAGAAGATAAAGAGGATACATTTACAGGAATTACACTTGATTAAATCAAAAATTAATAGAGATCAAAATGGACACATTGTTGAAGAATTCAGATATTCTAGATAACAACATAAATTTCTTTGTGTTCCTTCGAAAACAAAATTTTTGTCTTTTCACAGTCGAAAATATTAAGACAACTTACGCATCAAGACCCCAATTCAAATGTGTAAGTATCAGGCGAGCCAGATGATTCTCGGACGAAGTTAAGGGATGCTGATGCAACCAGGTAGAGAGAATTGCCATATCCTGCTGCTGCGGCATCCACATTCCTATTTTCAGTTCCGTGAACAGATACAAACTCAGCTAAAATCATTAAAAAACGATTATTATTATTACCTGCAAATTTATTTTAAAAATAAACTATTTATATTATTACACAAGTAGTATATTATTTTTTTATAATATTATTATAACTCGTTTAAGAAATTTTATAATGAATGTTAATAAGAGAGAACTTTCTCTCCTTCTCTCTCTAAGGAGTGAGGAGTTGTTAAAGATTTTATATGATATAAAAATTTACACACTTTTATGTGATTTTATACCTATATAAAAATTATTATTTTATACCTTCCCGACTGATACAAAATTGTCTTTTAATTTTTGCAAAATGTCAGACAGAAGAGTAGGATATTTGCTTGTCAAATTTGATAAAAGTGACCTCGCATCCTTTGAACAAGACTCTTGAGTTTTTTCGCTAAGAAATCCAATCTGTAATTCAATTTATTAAAAATTCAATAATTTATCTAAATATGCATCATAGATATCTAAATATGCATACAAATTTCAAAGATATTTATAAATGTAAAAATTATTACAAATTTTCTTATTTATAGATAGATTGTCTCGTCATTATCGCATTAATAGAAACAGACAGAAATAGATTATATATTTAACAAACTCATTGAATGTGTGTATTCATTAGCATACTTGAAACAGATCGATTGTGGCTGTTCTCACAAAATCATAATCCTTATGGGCTCTTGCCATAGCCATATTAGCAAAGGTTGTTAGCAGAAAATAAGACTCGTCACCTGGCATGTTGCCCAACTTTTCTTCAAACTGCTTATGAAGTTCAGGGCAACCTAACTCTGCCTCCCAATCTGCAATATCACATGTCATTGTTATTGACATTGTAGCATACTTTTATAGGGGTCCAAAGTTTGTACGCAAGCATTGGAAAAAAGGCAAAGAAATAGAGAAAAAAATATTAACCACTACAAAAATAAAATAGCAAAAGAAAGAGTAAAAAAAGAGACAATATGTGACCAAAGATAACTTATTATCTTATATTTTGCAATTTCTATTATTAACATTATTTTATCGTACTCTTAATCTACCTGGGACTGACATATTTAACATTGCTACGTCGCCAAGCGTAGAATCAGTATGCAGAATATAGAAGATATGCCACAAGGTAGTCGATGATATAATGTGATATGGTATCGCTGCAAGATATTGCCAGGCACCTAAACGCCGTGATGAAAATATACAGAGGATAGCTCTCAGGAAAAAGCAATCATATTCAATCTGCAGTTTCAACAGCATCGATTCATCAGTTATCTATATAACAGTTAATATAGCTTTTAAAATCTACAAAAAAATACAAGAATCGTAACAGAGAAAATAATGTCCATATAAATTTTTACAAAAAGAAAAACCGAATAAAAATTGACAGGAAATAAAGCATACGCCTTTAATTAATTCAGTATAATTCTACAGAATTCTATGAATTCGTGAAATTTGATCGCGTTCTATGTACCTGACTTCTGTCAAAAGCCTCCCACTGATCGCTAGCGTATTGAACGACGTCTCTGATCAACGCGCTGAGTCTTTTCGCTAACTGTCTATATCGTGGCGAATCGTAGGTCTTTAGACCCTGCTTTAGTAGTCTGACGAGCACAGTGTAGAACGCGAAGAGGCGCAACATGTGATGATCCGTGATGGCGTTCTCCTCCTGCTCATACTTGTCGTTCTGACATCGAACAAACAGCACCTGCTCGAAGAGCCTGTCCAATGGAATCTGATTGAGAAGGGAAATCAGATCGCTCTCGAAGAGATTGGCGCCAATATTGGCGATGTCTTCGTCCTCTTCGCCCTCCTCATCCAGCATCACCCATACTGTATCCCCTGGATTGCTTGCGGTATCTTGCAAGGATACCTGCACCTGTTCCAAAAACTTATCCCGATCCTTGATTGGTAGAAGGATTACCGCGAGAGTGGCGATCATATGATCAAGATATGGATCATTAAAAGGCGAGGAACTCAATCCAGAGAGTTTCTGCGGCACTGGCACTTGCACAAACGACTTGGCCCAGTTCATCACGCCACCGGGACATCGCAGTATATGATTCAGTAGGAACAGGTGATCCTGCCACGTGGCAACTCTCAAAAGCACCGCCACCAACCTCGACAGCCATTCTCTGGTGTCTGTGACAAACTTGCCATCTTTGAGAACGCGACGCTGAAAGTTGAATAGAACCGTCACGCACATCCTAAGCTCCACTAGCTGCGGGGCTGTCTGAGACGGTGATTGCTCCGGCAGAAGGTTTGCTGGAGCGGTTTGTGAAAGATTAGCAAATTCCTGAAAGTAGCAAAAAAATTTGAATTGTTGAATTTTAAGAGAGATTAAAATTATACGATTATTCTTTTCGGATCTCTGCATGGAATCTAGTAGCATTCTACTCAGCTCAACTTTATTTAAATTAACCCAGTTTAATTAAGTTTAACTCAATCTTAGCTTTTCATAATTTTGAATCTTATAATTTCCTTGATATTCTAAAAAATTTACTCAACAAAAGGCAACTCACATTGAAACTTCTAGCAACTCTTTGCACGTAATGTTCAATTTGCAGACGTAAGGACTCTGCTTCATAGCAGTATAATGCTTGGCTATCATGCAAAGTATCCTTGATGGCTGACAAGGTCCTGGAGAGCACTACTAGAGCCTGCTGATTGAAATGGGCAACCGAATACTCGTGGATGGCAGTGACAGGATTGCCGTCCTGGCACTCGCCACTCTCCGTTTCTGACGTTTTTTCCAAGCACCAGAGTTGTTTCTGCGTTTCCCGACAGTTCTTCTTTAAATGTTCCAGCTCGTACGAATTTATAATCAGATGGTTCCGCACTCTCAGGTAACTCATCAATAGCTCGTGCAGCCTGTGTTGCTGTCTCAATGGCCCGCATCTCAACTGTGTCTCTGTAAACTCAGTCACAAACGCGTCCACTAACGCCAGTTCCTGATTGTGATACAAGGACGTCAATTGTTGCTCTGTAAACGGTTTAACATCCTTGAATGCATTCAGAATATCCTTTTTGCCTTCTCCAATCTCTGTTTGCTTCGATAAAATCTTTGCTTTAATTAGATCTTTGGTATCTTGCGTCGATTGATTGAATTCTTCAGGATTAATTGGCGATACTCCAGCCAATTGAATAGTGGAAAGGCTTACTTGGGTTTGATTTATTTGATCATTCAAGATGTCGTTGGACACAGAGTCAAGTTGAACAGCGTCAATTTCATCTTGAGAATTCTCGGCTAACAACAATACCTGAAATATATAATCTATTTATTTCAAAGTGCTATTGATTCAGAACTCAATCATGTATGATCAAGCTCCTGATAATATTGAGATGTAATTTTGTAAAATTACTTACCTCACCCGTTGTTTCAACTTGTAAACTGCGCTCCTTCTCGTAAGCTGCTTCTTCGGCAGCCTGCTTTTCATAAATTTCTGTGTCGATAGCAGCTGAATGTAATTCGCTTTCTATATCTTCTACCGCTTCACCTTTGGGATAATTTGTGGGAGATTCTCCGAGCAGGCACTCAAACTCCTCCAACGTAGGAGCATCCGGTATTTGGTGCTGAAGGATTGACTGGCGCAATCTGTCCCGTTTCTTCTTCTGAAAAATAAGCACAAATTTTAATTTATATTACATCTGTGATATCGCTATCAATTAATTCGTTATTAATCTGTCATCTAGTCAAATTATAGAAACATATAGTATATTAATAAGATATGTAAATAATATATAATGTGTAATAATATATAACAATAGTAATTATATATACGATTATATGCTCTGTTAACGTCGCTACAAATATCAGAAAAGCGATACAGGAGATTGCAGATTAGCAATTTGTCTTACCTGTTTTTGTTTCTCCATGATGCATCGGTATCGTTATTATATTTTAACTAATTGGTATTGATCAATATAAATCACTGGATATCCTCTGACAATCTTAGATTGCTGTATCTCTAAAAAAACTATTTGTAGTAGATCGAGGATTGATAAAGGCACTGTCATTAAGTGCAATCAATTGCTGATAAGGAATCAAAACTTATGAGAACTGTTTACGTCCACTTGGCCTCTACAGCTGATATAATCCTCTACTAAACAATGGAATTAGTCCACTTGGCGTTTCGAAGTGATTTCGATATGTTTCAATCGATCCACTAGAAATCTGTCCAATCACCACGAACTGCCGCGAATTGCGTTCGACTTGGCAGTCTTGACACTACGAGTGCTTGGAAGCGTTTGATTGACCAATCGGGATAAAGGAATCTTTTCCCTGATTGGTCAACAAATCTCTTGGAATGGATTTTTTGTGCGCACGCGTGAGTACGTTATCCAAAATGTAATTGACGTCTGCTAGTACTTGCGCTGCGCTATTACGCATGCGCGAGATTTGTCTCACCAGTTTGCAACACTGCTGGGAGCAGTAGGCCAATTCTCTTCGTAAACTTCATAACGACGATATCGTTATCGTTACGTGTCGTTGCGCAGCTAAAACGTATCGTAAAATAGCTACGCAACGACAGCGAATTTGTTGTTAAAAGTTATAAAATAAGTATACAGTAATGTCAAACTTTTTTCACGCACGCGTAATAGTGTAAGACTCAGCTGATGCTGTCCGCTTATTAGAATCTGTCCGTTACATTCAAAAATTTACTCATCAGGTAGTAACATTTGATTTGATCAATCGAGACAAAAAAAGCAGACTTTTTTGCTCTATGTGTACGATCTATATTAAAATATTATCATTTATTTGTTTTAACTTGTACACACGTATTCATCCTCTAAATCTAAAGTATTGCCATATGCATTTTTATGAATTATTTTGTATATGCGATTTTGGCGGAATAAAAATACATATATTTTTATAATAAAATATATATCTTTATTATTACACAGTAATTCTTATAAATTTTGCTATTGCAGTCTTGCCTAGCGAAAATTTGATGAGATAAAGATATCTGTGGATGTTTTTTAATTATATATATATATATATATATATATATATATATATATATATATATATATATATATAATACTAATTGAAAGATTGAATGGAATCTGGTTAGCTTCGAATTTTCTTCTTTCGAAATCTTTTGCAATCTTTTATTTCTTTCCAAGATGCTCGAGATGTCGAACTAAAGTATAACGATATCGGCAATAATTAATTATTAATATATATATATATATATAACAATAAAAAACATAAGTTCTCTCTAATAACTTAATAATATATGTATATATAGTAATATACAGATATAGCTATAAAACTTATATATAATTTCTCACTGCAATAATATCGAGTCACAAGTGAAAATGAAAAAAATCTTTTTATACTATACATATCGAAATAAATTATAGTTTTTTTGCATGTCATATAATTTCTTCTATTTAATAGAATATATTTATGATATCGATGATATGTCTCTTTTTATACCCCTGATGTATATGTAATGACATATAATAACGTAAAAAAACTAATTTATTTTAATATATGTGTACGCGAGAAAAAAGATTCTCATAATTTCTCATTTCTGATATCATAATTCAATATAATTGCAATGAGGAAACAGAAGCCTTAACGCAAAAAACAAATTAAAAAATAAAAAGGCAATATATTTATATGTGTGCATACACGCGCGCGCGCGCGTGTGTGTGTGTGTGTGTTTATATATCGTACGAATTAACAGTTTTATTTTATTTCTTCTCTTCACTTTATGATCTAGATCTAAATTAAAATATGTGCTTTATTGTAAAATTGTTTAAATGTGCACTCTTTTTTTCTTTCTATTATTTTGTCTTTCTCTTAATACATATATAATTGCATGCTATTTGCGCGTAATATGAATATCACAAATTAAACAATTCTATGGCATATAAAAGCGCGATACGCGATATTAAATATTCTTACTTCATCTTTGTACGATTATAATCTTCCTTGACATAAATTACGAGTATGGTTGCCATTGAGATGTTTGCAAATGTCCAATACGTCGACAAGTGTTTATCTAATAATAAGAAGCAAAGAAAGTAAAAAAATTAATATAAATTATATATTAAAGATTTTTATCATTATTAAAGAAGCAGAAATTAAAATTCCTGAAAATAAAAATAAAAGTTTTAAATAATAATAGAAATAATAAGAGAGATGTAAAAAGCAAGAGAGAAAAAAAACTGGAAATAGTTTATGCTTGAAGAAAATTCAAAATACGATAAAAAAAATATGAAAAAGAAAAGAAGAAAGAAGAGATAATAATATTTTTGTATTTTAAAATGATATTTTTTAATTATCAACATTTGCTTATGTAATATAAAAGCACAAGATAAAGAGTGATCGCGCACACATATATAATATCAAAAACATTATATATAGTTGTGAATATATTAAAATATAATATAATATTTTAATTTATAGAATGTGTCGGAATATATCATAACAGTTATTCTTACTCATCCACGGGAGAAAGTATGAGAAGTAGAAGAGCGCGCCGACGAGATTCGACAGAAAGATCATATAACCGCCGACGATGGCTTCGGAGACCGGAAACGCAATTTCGGAGGCGAGTTCAAGAAAAAGGGCGGGGGTGGACCAACTGGCGGATATTCCCAGGATCACTGCGGCATACAGCTCACCTTTGTGGAAAACTAGGATACGATCGTCTAGCAAGAGTATCCATAGAAACATTGCTGACGATATCGTCAACAATATGTGAAGAGTAATTTTTAGACGACCTTGAAATGCGTCTGCTAATCGCGATGCTATTAAGCTCAAAGCGCCACTGACGATGATGGTCCAGAAAGCTAATCTGTCCGCTTCCTCCTGAATTTTGATTTATTAAAAAAATTACTGTGGCGCCATGGTGAGAGACAAAAGATCTAAAGTTTTCGAGATAAATTAAATAAATACAGAAATCCTAGGAACTTAAGGCTCTTAGTCTCTTTAAATGTAAATTTTTAACAGTTTGATAGATTAAAATTTTTAAACTGTATTCTTACTTGCGTAATGCTAGTGCCAAAGGTCATTGTCATCATCGCAAGCCAAGGTCCAGTCACACCTTGGCTAAGCGCAGCAGCTAAACAAAGACACCACATGTTCTTGTTCCTGTAAACAGAAATAACCAGATTGTATAGAGTTAAGTTTCTATAATAAATTAATTATAATTGTGCGTAATATAAATAAGCAAACAAGAAGAAAAAGTTTATACGCATATATTTATTTTTCGACCGTTTAATCGATATTTAGTTATTTTTAGATGGGAAAGTTTAATATACGAATCACAATGTTCAAAAGAAAACAAGAAGAGGAATCTGAAAAAAAAGAAAAAGGATCAACATCCCTTGTGGGGATCGAACCCACGACCTTTGGATTAGAAGTCCAACGCGCTATCCTCTGCGCCAAAGGGACTTGGTACTCTTTCATGAAATACAAGGTGATGTAGCATCACTAATTTATCATAAAAAAAGTAATAAATTATAATATATTTTTACAAAACTCCATGTTTGAAATCCTGAAAGGATTATAAAAAATTACTTTAGAAGACGAAGAACTGATTCCGCAAGACCAAGACGCTCGGAAATTTCGGAGAGATCAACAGATTGACAAAGTTCCTCCGGTAAGAAGCAAAGAACGCCTATCAGGATTAAGAATTGACCAACAAATTCTGAAATCATTATGCAAAACAGCGGAAAAGGTTAAAAAATTATTCCAACAATTTTATTTTATTTTATTTCAAGTCTTAGCAACATTAAAACAATCAAATCTGTCGTCAAATTTTGTAGCAGACTCTGCCAGCAGAATATAAACTTATTGTTAGATGTATAATGCAAACACGCAATTGATGCCAGTTTGCCGCAATTTCTATGTTCGAATCTATGCTGCCAAACTGTCAGTATATCGCTAACACTGCTTATGTATTGAAATATAAATTTTATATAAACAAAAAATTACTTTGTTTATATATAGTTTCTTTAAAAAACATACCGATCCTCATGAGAGACATAATCTGTGTTCGCAATACCACGGAGTACATTCTATCAAAAGCGACAGTTGCGTTGAAATTTGTATTATTTATCAAGGACGTAGTATTATACGCGACTGCGTTCTCTACTATGGCCGGTCCGATTAAATAAGAAATTGCCATTCCCAATTGATTGCAGGCGGAAGATATGCCTACGATATCGATTAACTTGCTCAGATTAATGTAGTAATAATAGCACAATTCAACAAAAAAAAATTAAAAAAAAAGAATTATTATTCCGTGCAGCTTGTTCAGTGTTACGGAAATGTATTCTTTATCATGAATATAAAAAATATAATTTTTGTTGAATTATATTATAATACATAATTATTTTTTAAATCATATTTTTCTTGTTGATTATATAGATAAATTGAAAAAATACCGGTAGCGGTGGTGCGTTTCCCAGGAGGGAACCAAATCGCGGAGACCAGAGCCGTGGCAGGACCAAGGATCACTCCTGACAATCCGTTCAGGATGGCTGCGGTGTGTACCATTCTGAATGACAAAAGTAGAATTCTCTTTAATCCTGATCGGCGATCAGCCACACGGAATTAACGTACATCGTGAAGACGTTCTCTTTAGAGGACACGCAACGCACAAAGGTCGCCAGGGTCGAAAGAATCGCCGCCATTCGTAGGGACATTGTCAAGCCTTATGTTAATTTTAATACACGATACATTAATGGTGCGTTTTTCAAATTTATTTGTGATACTTAGAATTGTGTGTATCGTCTTATTTACATCATTAATTGTACGTTAAATTATCTCGTAAGGAACAAAAAAAGAGATCAACAAATCTTATAAAGTGAGACAAATCGGATACCTTTTCGGGAAAAACTTTTTTTTTTAACCGCTTTACTCAAAAAAATAATTGATTCTATTTATCCTTTCTTTCTCTCCCCCTCCCCTCTTCCCCCCCTCTCTCTCTTCTTTCCGTGAGGTCACTTACGCTTTATTACTATGCGATGCTACGTATATTACTTGACGCGAAACGTTATACATCGGAATAAAGAATGAAGTAGAATAAATGAAATTATAATCACGATAAATATGAAGAAATTTAAAGGGAGATAAGATTACCTTTCTTATATAGGAGCCAGCAGCAGGGTATGCAGCAGGTCAAATAGCTGATGCATCCCCAATCGGATAGGAGAGCCACCAGGGATTCATTCCAGCTCGGGAAAGCCCGCAAGGCGAAACCCGCTATCGGGCCCCAGGTGTTCCACACGCAGCACTGCGAACACGATAGAGTACAAAACAAGCCCAGGGCCACCCGACCCTGCTTCCGGGGCCCGATTTCGCGTCCCGACTCCGTCAAGGCCAAAGTCTCACTCTGACTTCCTATACTCACGTATTAAAACTCCGGCGATAATCTCGGTTCAAATAAAAACGTACGATACGAAGACTTACGACGAGATATGTAATTTCGTCGTAGCTCCAAGCTTCCAGTGCTTCGCCCAAGTCTTCGGGGACATATCCTGCTTCTGGATATTCTTTTGCCGTTCCTTAAAAGCTTGCTAGGTGAGCTGCGACATTGATATAACCGTGTCATGTTTACACAACATGAAGGTTATTATATTAATGTCAAAAAGAAATTGCGATTATGCCACCATATTTAAAACTTTTTTTTATCGAATATATATAGTGATTCATCTGATGCATTTTTTTTTGTCATCGAGTTTCTTTATGTGGCAGAGATCGAAAGAATTTGTCATACATGTAGATTTGAAATTTGCCTGGATTTTAAAAAAATATTGTTTAGAAGATTATGTTGTATATTTTTCTATGGAATTTATATTGTAAGTTGTAAGAGATTGTAAGATTCGAAGAGGAATTGGATTAATATTCAAAAAAAACCTCGAACATATACTCTTAGGGGATAACTGATTCTATGTTGTGCTAATTAAGCGAAACATAGAATCAGTTGAAAATATTAGGATTTCGATGAATATCCCAAAAGAAACTCGAACTATATCCTTGGGCTTTTGTTAATTAATGTCCATGTCCACGTTCAAATAATTGTTTCAATTAAATAAGTTCTTTTGTACTCTCTATACAAATAGCTATTTGAAAGTGGAACATAAACAAAGAAATATTACATCTATAATTCTTAGAATTACGAGATTTGGCATCGATCGAGCTTCAAACGATATAGCTTTGTTATTTTGCTGCTCCGTTTAGAAAAAAAAATGAGAAAAGATGAAATAACAATAATAACGATAATAATATAAATTCGTTTTCCAGAGAACGCGTCGATAAGCGGCCGCGCACCCGCGGCCTCCCCGACGCCGCTCGTCCTCGCGTATTGACCGCGGGGATAACGATAATTGTATTGTCGCATCGCGTTGCGTCGCGTTGCGTCGTGCCCGACGACGACGGCGACAACGGCTACGCGACGACGGGCGCGCGCAAAATCAGCGTGAGCGTAATAATCGTAAATGCCGACAATAATAGACGGCGCACAAAGGGAATTAGACACCCCCGTATACTCGAGCGGGGGCGCGGGTGCGGGCACGCTCGCGGCGACGCGCGCGCATGTGCTTCCTGCACTCTCCCTCGGCACTCTCGCCGGGTTGGCTCCTCTAATTACATCGATCCTCGCCCGTTGCCCGATTGGTCCAGCATCCAGAATCCGCCTCCACGGCGCAAATAAATCTCACGCGAAACAATCCAGATCATCCGCCAGGGAACCGTGGCGATGGGAAAGGGGCGGGAGGAAGGCGGAAGAGACATATACGTAATTGAGGACGATGGGACGACTGGACGCGAGGTCCATGGTCCATGATGATGCCGGATGCTGCGGACGAAGAATGTTGCTGATGAAGTTTTTAGCTGCTGTACCGTTCGATAGTAGGACTTGCGAGAGCGTGTTACTATCACTTATCTTTATTGTTATTTGATTTCGCTCTAGATCTTGCTCGATGCCAATGCTCATTAATCAGACGATTTTTTTTTTAACTATGATAATAATATACAGCATATTTTGTTTTTACAGCATTTTCTGCTTTTTAACTTGGTAATAGTACAATATATACAGAGTGTATATATCTTATGTTTTTACCACGTTATGTATAAATTTTAATGACAGATTCATTTTTTGTCTTTCATTTTTTAATCTGAATTATATTTTTCTCGGCATAAATATATATGAAACGTCATTATTTATTCAATTTGTCAATTATTTAACATTATATAAAAGTCATTAAACTTGAAAGATAAAAAATTCTAAAGTAATTTTTATTTAAAATTAGCTGAAGAAAATAATTTTGTGATCCATTTATAATTCGCTAAAGTTTCGTTTGCAACAAACTTTTTTTTTAATCACTTGTAATTCGAAAATTATTAATACCTTACATTTTCAGGAAATTGATTTTAAATTACTTAAATAATCTGCCATTAAAAAATGGTGCGACAAAAATGAAACATTGTGCATATCACAAAATTTATATTTTGCAATTCGCAAATTTTAATTTTTGTGATACGCAGCTAGCAGTAAGTATGGGGAAAATAAGTGCGATCAAAATTTTAATCTCTTTTTTTTATCATAATCAATTTTTTTTAGGTTTCCTGCAATTTGGTATGGTTTGGCCTTAACTACTTGTTAAAAAAAAGACAACCAGAGATAGATTATATGAGAGAAGGATAATATCGTCTTCAATTAAAGATTAAAACCGAAGGAGAGGAAACATTCGAATACCAATAAGTAACGATAATCAAGATCCATCGCGGGATGCGTTGTTTCGCCGCATTGAGAAAATGGAAAACAGAATGAATCCGCAAAATAATCTCGGTGTTCACGCTAAACCGCGCGCGTTCACTTCTTTCATTCTTACTCGCGAAAGAGCCCCTTTTTCATTTCTTCGCGAAGCACAATGCATGATTGGTTATCAATCGCGGTTATCAAAATAGAGTAATTTGCGAAACCCTCTCCCTCGTCTTCTTTTATATATTATTTTTTTATTACACATTGGAAATTGTGTAACATGTCTTTCTCTTTTGTCTTTTATGTATCTATACTATAGTATTTATTTAACTAATATATATAATTTTTATTTTATATTGTATACATTATTTTATTTACTTATTATATTTTATTAATTTTTTATTTATTATATATATATATATATATTTTTTTTTTGTTTAGAGATTTAAGTATAGAATTGTAAAGAGTGTATTTGATATTTATTTAAGCGTCTTAGACTATTATATATCATTTTTATTAATTTATATTATTATTATAATAAAAAGTATATTGTAACAAATGGTGATCTTCCTTAAGACTTTTGCGGAGGAAAAATTGATTTCAAAAATTGGTCAAAAAATTCAAAGATCTGTTATCTGATCTTTATAATCTCGTCGCAATGTCTGTAATTATATATCACAAATCTTTTTCGGCATTTCAGGCAAATTGGAAAGATCGGAAAGATCGTGAACCAGGACATCTTAAAGCTATCCGCGTGTTTATTCATCTACATCTATAGGAAGCAAAACCTTCGGCTGTGCAAACGCGGCCGCACGTGCGACTTCGCACAGGGGCGGCGCAGCGCTGGATGGGAATGGGAGGGTGACCGAGGGTGGAGAGACATCTCCGTGGAAGGGAGTACCCCACGTATCCCTACCTCGCTCCTTCGCCCTAATCGAAATACAAGGTGAGAGAATGGAGGACGGCTAGGTGATTCAGACGCGCGTGCCGTCCCGCATCGGAGACCGACGTTCTCTAACTCGTGAATTCCGAATCTTTTATCCTGACAGTTGTTTATATTTGTGTGATAACTTTGATTGTGTGTTGAAAAAGTTTTGTGTCCCAGTGAAATTATTATCGGAAATCAATTGAGTGAAAGATAACATTTTAAATAGAAATAAAAGAGAAATAATCGATGAAATGTGTAAGAATTTGAAAGAGGTGGATTAAGTATGTCGATTCTTGTCGACATTTGAAAACTGTCAAACTTTCCGAGTTCCGGAAGTTGGGAGAGAATTCTGGTTAAAGACTCTCCTGGAACACTAGATATCTGAATAATCTTTTATGGCTTTAATAGCATTTGCATGTGAAAAATTCTAAACTTTCTTTACTTGGTAGAAACATTTTAAATTTTACAAAGATTCAAGAAATTCATTTCTGACAAATATTTTATAGGCCTTTCGAGAGACATCCATCTACGGGAAAGATTTTTTTTTACAGAGGAATTTTCTTCACAAATTTATCTGTCCTTTATTCGGGGAAAAAAAAAAAACAGATATTTTAAGTTTCCTAAGAGAAAGTCTTTCCAGATCGTCCTCTTCATTTAAAAGAATTATTTTCCGTGTGAAGATCTTCAAAAACAATTCTTTTCACTCTCGCTCTTTGCTAGAAGAAATATCCGACGTCTCTGTAAAGTTTTTTCGAGACCTATGGACCGCTGAATTTAAAGATCCTGTCAAATGTCTGCGAAGAAGACGAGAAGACCATCGTCGCCGCGGCGTTTCTTCGCGCGACTCTATGGCCACTTGGAGGCGACCAAGAAAACGGAAGATGACGAGGACGAAGATCACGCGCGGGAAAGTTTGGATTCTTCGCCGGAAATCACGGGGCAGGCCCCCCACGTGTTACCTGATTCGCTTGAATCGCACAAAATGTTCCATGTGAGTACAGCCAGAGAGATATCGTGTCTTGTCTCTTCTTCTTATAATTGTAAGATAAATATGGCATCATTTTTTAAAAACTCGCGAATCTCGAAAGTCTACATCCAATTGTAAGATCCTCTCGAGTAATTTCTTTCGAATTCTAGAAAGAGATTTTACTTTCAAATTTGAATTAATCACATCGAAATCAATTAAATCAAATTGTTATCGCGCATTCTTTTTCTGTCAGATGTCACATTCCAAGGATCCCGAGAAAACGTCGAACGACGCCGCGAAAAGTCAGGTATTCGAGGACAAGGGAGCGGAGAAGGATTCAATGCTCGCTGGTGTGAGGTTGCCGTTTCTACACGGATTCTTTCCGAGGGTACCCGGTGGTCATCCATCCTTACATCTGACGCAAGTCGCACATCCGTCCGCGCTGCAGCCGCATCTTAACGGTCTGCCGGGTCATCATCCCGTGGCCGAACATCACTTTCAAGGATTTTCAGCGTTCCGTAAGTTCTCATTGCTCTCTCCCGTCGCGAATTTCAAAATTAATCACTTGTAGCGTGATGCAAAAATTAAAATTTGCCGAATTAAATTCAATCACAAATTTTTGATATTAATACGCAGTTTAATTTAATCCATTTTGCTTAATTATTTATTTCAATTTAATTTAGTTAATTTTAAGCTATTAATAAAGAATTAATTAATGTTATAATTGGCTTTAAAACTTAGCTGTTTCGAAATATTAAGATGAGTGAATTTTTGGAATATTTATATTTTTTGGACCTATTGGTGCATATAAAAATAAAATTTGTTTTTACAATATATATATATATATATGGTATATAAAGTTACATATATTGAAATCTATGAGTGATTTTTTTGGATAGTCGAAAAGCTAGCGTTATTTATCGAATTTATATGTTAAAATATATTTCTTTACTCAAAATCATATATTATTATTATCTCCAATTTCAGCATAGAGATTTTGTCTAACACCGTACGTTACAATATTTTCGACCAAAAGACATACATTCTGTTCCACCCACCGTACGAGCTGCAACGTGGAGATACGTATATGAAAACGCAAGCGAACGCATCGTGTATTTCCAAAGACCTGGTACTCGAACGACACGTCTCTCTCTTCTCTCTCTCTCTCTCTCTCTCTCTCTCTCTCTCTCTCTCTCTCTCTCTCTCTCTCTGTAAGCTGAGGATCGGAAGGCGTCTTTGCATTTGAGTATTCGCGAATCGGTAAGCAGATTTCGCGATGTCGCATTATTCGAGGTTGAACGAACGACGCGACCATCGTCCAGAGGGAGAGGATGTAGATACTCTCCCTTATAATATCGACAATGAATGATTTCTCAGTAGCGACGAATATATGATACGAATCCCACGCAGAAATTATTTCGAGAAAAATGATAGATTTTCAAGTTCAGTCTTTTCAAAGAGATTCTCTCAAAAAGAACGACTTATCGAAAATGATTTACGACAATTCTTCCATTCCTCGAAGATAAATGTTAAAAAAAGGAAAAAAGTTTTAACAGAGGACATCATAAAACAGGACTCGGTCGGAAATTGTACTGTTTTGAAAAAAAAAAAAAAAAAAAAAATGATCTTAATATTCCGTAACTCTCTCGAAATATATTTTAAATATTCATTCTCAACTTTCCGCATAATAGATATGATCCCAAAAACATGTTTCTTGTGGAATTCTATTCAAGAAGATTTTCCGATCGGGATAAATTTATTTCTCAGCGTAAAAGAACTATATGGATCGTTTAAAAAAAAATCCTTCAAATATAAAACAAACGAGCAAAACTTCCAAACAATTTACCGACAAAATCTCACAAGATTAGAACGAATGGTGGGGGAAAAAAAAAAAATGAAATATCAATGTACATGAATAGTTTTATAACAGATTAGCGAGATATCGCGCGGATGTCCCGCTCCGGCGAGAATTAGCGAATTTCACTCTTCATCTGGAAAGTTTGTCGGGGAAGCCCGCGACAGAGAAAACATTGTACGCGAGAACGAACGCGCGGTTTTATCCCGCTTCGACACCTCGTCGCGTTATTGTGACGAGATTACGAGACGCAGTTGGCCGCCCCTCAATACGAAATACATATCGCGGTATTCCCTTTACAAATCAGCTCTCCTCCTCCTCCTCCTCCTTCTCCTCCTCTTCCTCTTCCTCTTGCTCTTCCTCGCCGGTCCTTAAGTCTCTCGAGAGCCACCGCCGACTCGACTCGCCGGAAAATATTGTGCACGCCGGATGTTCGTGAGCCTCGCCTCGCGAATTGTATCGCGCCGGAATCCGCATACATACTTGCGTATCCTGATTTTGATCCTTGTGATCTCACAATTTGTCCCATTGAATAGGAATATTCAAGGGGAAATAGATAATAAATTTATATAAGATTATACATATATAAGCAATCTTTTCCCCCCCATTTTTTTTTCGAATTTTACTTTTTCGATGCAGCATTTATTCTTGTAATTATTTTTCAATTATTATTTATCATTTTTTTCCTGCATATATGGACAGAGATTATACTAACAATAAGACCTACTTAAGATTATAGATTTTTTTTTTCCCCGAGAAGTTGTCGAAGAATCTTTCGTTTTACATATTCCTTCAATTATAATGTTCTCTTTCTCACACATTTTTTTTCTTCCTTGAAATCTATCGTACTGCTCTAAAGGATTATAAAATTCAAGATGCAATCAGGAATCTCACATCCACTTTGGGCCGGATTGAGCGAAGCCTCGGGAAGCCACGACTTCCGGTGTCGTTTACCGGCGCGTCCTAATTATTCTGTCACGTGGCGAGGATGAAATTACAGCGCGTCTAGATTTACCTCACCTGGAAGTGAGGTGTACCTTGTAGGCGCAAAAAATTAAGATGAAAATTTAATTGAAGCAAACCATGACACACGTGTACGTCTTTCCAATCGTATCTTGAAATGCCAATTATTGAGAGATCCACGGAGTCTCTTTATTTCGGGATTGATGTCACGATCATTTGTTTACTCGAGCATCCAGATGTTGGAGGGAATCCAGGAAACGAGATATATAGGCTTCGTCGTATAATCGTTTCATGCTGATCGTGAAATCATTAAACCGTTCGTTTGAATAGACGAATTATAGTTATTTTTTATTTTATTTTTCTTTCTCTTTCTCTCCCCCTCTCTCTCTCTCTCTCTCTCTCTCTCTCTCTCTGTGTCTCCGTTTTCCCCGCCTAATATAAAATATACTTGATATAAAAATACGTTTTGTATATTCTCAGAATTCTCAGAAATTTAAATACATAGATTCTCAGAAAGTAGACCAGCGAGAATAGATCTTTATTCCTGCAACGTCTTTTAAATGTCCCTCGATTTTTGTAATAAATCGGAATCGTAAAAAAATGGAAAGGGATATCCTATTTATGGATATCACATATACAATATAAGTATGACGGAGAATCTGAGTTTTTTTCTTCTTTTTTCTTCTAGTGGCACGTAGAAGGAGAAAAGAGGGCCGACCGCGAAGGCAGAGGACGACATTCAGCGGCGAACAGACCTTGAGATTGGAAGTCGAGTACCGACGAGGGGAGTACATCTCGAGGGGACGTAGGTTTGAGCTCGCGGCCTCCCTTAGACTCACCGAGACGCAGATCAAGATCTGGTTCCAAAACAGGCGCGCCAAAGATAAGAGGATCGAGAAAGCGCAATTGGATCAGCAGTATCGGTATTGGTTTCCGTTCTCTCTCGATAAATTTTTCATACATTTTTTTTTTGGGGGGGGGGGGGCATTGAAATATCATATATTCGATATCTTTGAATATATTAATAATTCATTTAGCTAGGATAGTTAAGTTGATTATTTGCCGATGTTATTTCTCAAAGCTATTTAAACGCACAATCCCAATTCCCCGCCTTATTGAAGCTGACACGGGAAAAATAAATGGCCATACATAAGGGAACATATGGCGGTTCTCGCGTGCATCCCACACGCCTTGCGCATCCCACGCGCTATGCATCCATCCGAATCGTTATCTTGTCGACGTGATGTATTGTATTGCGTTCTCTAATGCGGTTATTAGAGTGCGCGCCTGTTAGTTTCAGTCGTTCCATGTTAAAATGATTCTACAATTTTGCCAAATTCAGAAAAGAGAGAGAGAGAGAGAGAAAGGATAAAACGCAAAAAAATTTATTCTTCGATCAATTACAAGAGGATTTTATTCTAACAGAAATTGAATTGTTGGCTTTATTGTCAGTTATTTGTTACGAGAAAGGATTTCGATACTCAAACTTTTTTCATATTATCCTGGAGTTTCTCCATATTTTTTTATCGTCCATTCTTTGCCTTATTGATTCAAAGATCTCACAAAGACGAAACTTTACCAATCCTCCTTTGAATAATCCTAAATCGCGCGAGAATCGCGTCAAGCGCTTTTCATCGGAAATCAGGTTCCGATTCCATCGCGAACAATTAATTACTCCGGTACGATTCGCGGCGAGAGATCGCCCGCCCGACGAAAACTCGAGCACCCTTCGTGGGTACGCGACGCGAGGTGTCCGGGACGTCCCGGCCGGGCTCCCGCATAAAGACCGAAATTTGTACGAGCCCTGTTCCTCCCCCTCACCCCTCCCCCCCTACACCCTGCTTCTCTTGCTTCCTCGTCTCGCCTGTTCGTCACAATAGCACGAGATATAATCCTACTTAAGGCTATTTAGTGGCATATCGCAATCGGGAATCACCCTAGCTCGAGTCGCAGTCGTGCGTTGCTCTCGAGGTCCACCGAATCCCGCCCTTCCCACCCCCCCTCCCCCCTCCCCCGTCTCTTGTTTGTCGCCACCCTTGCCTCGCGCCCCGGCGTTATTCAGTCGATATGCACCTGATGCTCGATAAATCCACGGATAAATGCGCTCGCCGTGCTAACCGTAGGGATTTTCTCATCCACTTGTAGCAACCCCCCCCCCTCCCCCGCCCTACCCTCCCTTCCTTTTTCTCCTCCCCACATCCGGTTTGATCTTTCGCGATCTCAATTTATCTTAAACATTAAAGGATATCTTATTATGATCGCAACGAAATATAATATTTTTTTCGATCGATTTTAAATAAAATTAATATAATCGATAAACTTTTAATTGTAAGCTTATCGTCGAGATGTGTATGTTTAATGTTTGATTGCGTGAATTGTTATTGGTATAAAATATTGCGCGTTGATAAAAAATGGTGAGAGCGTCATGGGAACTCTTATTACGAGTCCTAATGGAGGAGGGGGAGAGAATGATCTCACAATAACAGTCTTCGTTAAACTCAGCCACATTATTGAGGAACGTAAACGAGCAGAGAGGGTCGCCGACACGCGATTCACAGTTTATCCTCCCCTAATGTTTCGCCGAATAAAAGCTCTTTCGGAGCGAACGGAGATACATGAATTGATCACGCGCTCTTCTACAGTTTTCCCGGGATCATTTTTCACAGACGAAAAAGAAAATCATAGGTCTCGCGAGATTAGAAAATATTGTACATCGAGGGTCTGAAATGCGCGTCGATTAATCGTTGTTAAGAGTTATAATTAAGAGTTTGTGGAATAATTTCCTCTGTAATCGAGTCTCTTGCGTGTGTCTTGCAGAAACTTCGCCGCGTCGAACGGCTTGATGAATCTGCCGCTCTACAACGCGACGGGATTCTGCGGTCTCTGCTTATACAAGGACACCTATGGATCGGTAACCGCCAATCGAGATCACTCCTGCGTTCCCGGCAATTCCGTCGTCATCGCCGACGAATCTCTGAAGGATCAGCCGCGTTACAGCAGCAGCGGAAGCGAGACGTCCGATAATCCGCCGAATCACATATCCACGACTTAATTGAATCCAATGCGATCGCCCTTCGTTTAAAAATACGTCTGACAATAAGTTTTAAATTCTTTTTCACGATTCCAACGATTAGTTTTCTGTTTTCGTATAGCCGTATATTATGAGAAAAATAGTAACCGCGAAAAATAGCTTTGACATCCATCGATGCGAGAAGATTTCCATCGTTTCTTCATCTTTTTCTAGAAAAGAAAAATTGATTCTTTATAAACAAAAATTAAACTTTTCCATATCTTTTGAGAAAATACATACATTTTGAACGATGAAATAAAAGTCACTTTTTTTTTTTTTTTTTTTTTTTTTAAGGGAGTACATTTTTTATCTTTTACCACAAACGGTTATTTGAAAAAAACATCATTTCAATAAACTTTGATAAAAATTTCAAGAGTATTCTCGAAATATTAAAAATTAAAAAGATATAAAAATTAAAAAATAAATTTTTTTATCCTCCTGGGTGTATGTACCCCCTTGAACGAAATACATATATTTGCGACCGATCAATTTAATTTCTGGATAGATTCTTTATACATGTGGAACTCTTTATACGTACGGATAAACTTCTTTATACGGAGATTTGTTTCAACCGCATTTATTTTATATTAACACTTGATAGACGATACGCTTCAAGTAATATAAATCAAAATTTTCGACAAATCCAGTCCGTATATTCTATTAATATTTTCGCATAAACTCACATTTACATCCTCATATTGACGTCTCGCTCGCAAGATAACGTTAAAATATCTTTAAACAATGATTTTTTAAATATCTCAAAACATTTTCGCAAATTGATAATGATGAAATAATTCAAACCATTCAAGTTAATAATGCATTGAGCATTAATGTTAAATAAGACATTAAAAGCAACTTCCATTACAATCATATTAAAAAACAAAAGAAATTGGCTGAAATTTGGAATATCTGTGCTAATTAAAAATATTTCGGTATTGAATTGGCATCATAATATCATAAAGCATGCAATACTTTATATAAAATTTTCCAATAGTTGTTTTACGTACAAAATTCAATTAGATGTTTCGCGGATATTGCTCGATAACTGAACATTTAATATAAAGAAAGACAGATGAACATTGGTTCTGTTATGAATAAATCTAAGCACATTTGAAAGTGCTAGTAAATAAAATATGCAGATTTCTGAAAAACTATCTGATAAAACTTCTTTACTAAAATTCTTTTATTTTGTAGACGCTGAATTTTATAAAAGATGATATAAAGTAACACTCATGGGTAAGAATCCCAATCAAGAGTCGTTTGGATGTACAAAACTATACTTTTCAAACATACAATCATCAATTGACAAAGTGAAGTTATAGAATCGACTTACCTTCGGAAGTTTTGGCTTGCCTATTATTGTTCAACGCACTGAACGTAAATGTAAAATTAATTTGGGGAATAATTATATAAAATAATAAGTATCGTTGCATGTGAAGAAATTGACCCGGTTGCAATTGATTATAGTAGTAACGTTAAATATATAGTAATTATATAGTATATAGTTGCGATTATTATTTATATAGTAATTATAATAAAAGATAATATTTCATTTTGCGCATGTTTTATTCATAATCGATGCTTAATAACAAGGGGAAAAATACACGAAACTGCAGAACACTACATACACAAATTTTTGTAATTATAAATTAATTTTCTCTCATTTATATATCCAATTAAAAATTAAAGTTAAAAAAGAAATAGCTTAAAAAATAAAAAATTATGTAAAATGATTTTTCTCCTTATATATTTTTTTTTGTTTCACTAATTTAATTATATTTTATTCTGTCGTAGATAAAGTAATGTATTATAATTGGTTCAAATCATTTGTTAGAATAATACGTAAGTACAATATGCAGTCGCGTGTATTTTAAGAGGAAAATGAAATGCAACTCTGTAGACTAGAAAGAAATTTATTAAATATATAAAAATATAATTAATCCTAAATATACATCGCACAATAGATCCTAAGAAATTTCTAATTTCAAAGATTTTTAAGATTGTTGCTTTATCAAAAACTTTTCAAATATTTAATATTTTATAAATGTGAATGTGTGTAAAAATATTTAGACCCTAACAAAATCAGATTTCAAGATTCCATATACGATCCGAGAGTCATCATTCTAGTTTAAACCTCCAAAAGAGTATGAAAAAAGTGTGTGTTCTATTATAATGATTTTCAAAATTTTAAGATTTTTTTCCACAAGTAAAAAATTAATATTTGTCTTAAGATTAATATTTCTAAAATTATAAATTTTTTAAAAATATAGATTCTATTTTAAAATTTTTATATTTTTATATTTTAGTTAATGGATCTCTTTGATTTTTCTTAGGAAAATATTTGTTCTCTTGATTATTCTACTCGGATTTTTGAAAGCTTGAATTCTCAAGATTTTCTAAAAAAATACCTGATCTCTCGAATAATAATCGAAGCGACTCGAGAAGATCTTTGATCTCTAGACGCGGGGACGGATTGTATCTTGAACTTACCTCAGTTGACGATCTCGGAAGGACAGCGGCGGAGATACGTCGCTCTCTTCGGATACCAGCCCGAATGGTAAACCAGAAATTAATGAAAACGAAAGACAACAATTAATATACAATGAAAAGTAACAGAAAGTCTCGCGATAACAAACACGCCCTGCCTGTCCCCGAGAACCAAAATGGCAACACTTTATCGTCCTTAATAATCGTCTCTTTCGCATCTTAACTCTCGCTTCATTAAACTCGATTAAGTTTTCTTTTGAATTTGACGCTTAAAATCACGGTCAAGAACGCTGATCTTTTCAAGTGAATTTTTTTTCTTATTATCGTGTTCTCAAATTCTTAGGCAGTCTCGAGTTTTTTTTTAGAAGAACTTAGGACATGAAGGGATCAGTAGCAAAATACGCCTGATCAATTATCTCTTTAGGAATTTTAAGTGGCAAAGTTTGAATATCGATACTCTGTACCTGAAACATCTTGGATACCGGATACAAATGGTATCGAAAGTTTCAGAAAAAGGGATGCACAAGTTAAACCAATTTTTGAAAAATCTAATGCAAAAATCAAATCTAAACGCACAGTCAGAAAAAGGGATCTTTTAAGATCCAAATCATAAATTTTTGAGAATTTATTTAACTCTTTCTTTGCCTGTTTGAAAGTTCGTTCTTTTCATAAAGGCAAAAAAAAAAAAATTTTTTTTTAATCTAAAAATTATATGTATTATAAATACAATATATATATATATATATATATATATATATATATATATATATATATATATATATTTTATATGCTATATAAAAATATAAATATATATTCTTAAATATATAAGATATAAATATGTATATATAAAAATTAAATCATGTCTAAATATAAGATTTCCAACTTTGACCGCTTTGAATTATAATAACTTTGATATCTATCGTATCAAATATTCTTGGACTTGTGAGAGTAGCTAGCGTAATTATAGTTTAGTGTGCTCAGTGTGTCTAAGATCCTTCAAAAGCTATAATATATACAATATTTAATTCCGGAGTCCTAATTCTTTTCGGACACGACACGTAAAAAGTGAAAAGCATGTCGTGCCTTTCGAAAAGTCCTGTTTCTATATGCGATATTTTTTATAGAGACTTCTTTTGTGTGCACGTGAACATTGGCATGAAAAAGAAATAAAACAAAGAAGAAAAAATATATAATAAAATGAATAGCAACGATGCAACAGCGATACAAAAAAAGAAAACGTAAATGTGCTTCCTGCAAATCTAAGTCCTTCTCTTTCTTTTCCTCTACGAAAGAAAAATGAATCAAAGATGAAACCGGCAGAAATCAACAGAGCGTTTCGCGTGTTATGCCGAATTATATGATCGAATCATATAATATTTGTATAATTTTGAATAAATCACAAAATATATATCTTACATAACATTCTTTCTTTATTAAATTATATTACGAACCTTATGGAAGTATTTAGCGAAATATTCTATTATACATATTAAATTTTAATATTAACTACATCTCAATGAGAGATTTGTAGATCATTCTTCAAAATAATAACAATAAGAAATCTAATATGTTACCAAAATTAATTACACGCAAATAGGAAATACGTTAAAACGCAACAATTTTTAATATATTTTTACATTATTAAAATATTCTCTATTCTATATTAAATATTTTGCTACACAGCGCTTTATAATTTCTTGAATCCTTCTTAAAAGAGGAATACTGTAAAACACAAAAGAAGAAATGTAAAATCTTAGAAAAAGCAATGTCTAACTTAGAATATGTTGGAAGTTAATTTATTCGATTTATTTAAAGAATAGAGCAAATAGCAAAAATAACAAATTTCTACCGATTCTCTTCAATTCATTAAACTTTCGTGAGTTCTCTATAAACAATAATTCTGGTATACAGCATACCAGATGCAATGTAGAGTCGCCTGAAGGACACTGTAAAACAGCACTGTAATATATCATGCACACATTTTTTACCATTTAGCACTCTATATATATATATATAGTGCCTCGAAATTCAAAGATAACAAAATTGCAGCACGAAGAAAGATCATGAAAAAGTAAATAATAAAAGTACATGCCGTTTTTTATTCAAAGTAGTTTTTTAAAAGTGAAAAATGTGATCATGAGCGTTGGTCAAAATCGTATCTCTTTAAGTCGCGTGTACAGTGATATTAGTCGCCAAAAGTTTGAAGATCACTAACGCAAGATAAAAGATTGTGCCGTATATTATTGAACAAATGATCTTTTAGACCAATAATCATGTTTGAGTAAATTTAAAACCTCTATATTTAAAAAGACTACTTTTTGGATTAAAAAGTGACATGCATTTCCATCATTTTATTTTTCACGAATTTTTGTGCTAAAATCTTATTACCTTCAAATTTTGAGACACATCTTATATATATATATATATATATTTATTGATATTTATACGTATTATATGTATGTCTAAGCAAATGAGATCTTAACATTCCTACCTGTGGTTCGTATAATAGAGGCTAGAGCGAGAAGCCTAGCGCGCGAACACTAGTCCTGTCCCAGCCTGAGAATCCTTTCTCTCTTTTACTTTTTCTCTCTCTGCTACCTGCCTGCTTTCTAGCTTCTTCCTGGCATTTAAGCTGCTAATCTTCATTACTAAAATTCGGATCCAAACTGCACTAGGCTAACTACTCTAGCATCTTTAACATCGCTCTAGATTTAAGGGCGTAAAGCTAATTAGAGGATGAGAAGATCGGATCAGATCTTCAAATGCGTAAATTTTTATATCTAAAATAAAGATTTTCGATGTTTCGATGTTTTTCTATCTAACATTCTAGTGATGATAGTATTCAATGTTCTTTCTTTCTTTCTTATATTATTTTTCAAGCGGTGCTACAAATATTAAAATTATTATATTATATTGAATCAAGAAATTTTTAAAAATTTGATTTCTAAAAAAAAAAGAACCGTTACAGACCACACCGAACACATACCCCTACATAACAAAAGTCTTGAAAAACGACTTCATTTTCAAAAATTTCAAGATTTGTAAGATCTTCAAGTTTCTAGCTACTAATATTATTAATTATTAATACTTTTTTCTAAAACAATACACATAAGCTTTTTCAAACTATTAATTTTCCAAAATTCTTAATTTCAAACAGTATTTGAGATATTTGAGATATTTGATCAAAACTTTCACATGTTACAAATGATTCACTTGCCAAAGTGCCTATTACTATTTACGAGATAATTATCCATGATCGTGATAAGAAAATAATGCAACAGGTTCGAAAAGAAGCTCGCGAATCGAGTCGTGAGA
This sequence comes from Polyergus mexicanus, assembly GCF_030449975.1. Taxonomy (NCBI): domain Eukaryota; kingdom Metazoa; phylum Arthropoda; class Insecta; order Hymenoptera; family Formicidae; genus Polyergus; species Polyergus mexicanus. Next base: position 6,050,107 of record NW_027223323.1, read on the forward strand.
TTCCACGCAAAATGAAAAGAACTACAGAAAACTGGAATCGATTTTTCATTCTATACACATAAATGATTTAATACTGCGGATATACATTTAAACATCTACGCCCTCCGAGAAATCGGTGACACTTCTTTTTTTTTCTTTCACTGGCTACAGAGTCGACAATACAGCTATTTATTTTTTTTCTTCATTTTTTTTGTTATCTAACATACATCTACAAGTTCTCTCTGTTTCTTCAAGGTGTACAAGATATAAATTTTGCCTATAATAATCCTAATCTACCGTTATTATCTTGAATATTTTTATTATGCAACTTAGAAGAAAAAGTTTCGACCGCGCGAGAAGTTTCAACATATAACGCGATAATAAATATATGACTACAGCCTCTACATAAAGTTTCATGAAGTTAAGCAACGAAACTTCGAAGTTGCACGAGAAAGATATTCTGGGTGGCAAATGACTGTCTGTTCTAGACCCTGACGTGTGTATATGTATATATGTGTCCCTTTTGTAGTCTTTCAATCTGAGCTTATAACCTACTGACCTCGCGTCACAAAATTAAAACATGATAAAGAAAAGGTTTCTTCATTTTTATTTCGCCGATTTTAAGCGCTTAAACAATTATACAGTTTCGTAAAATAATTAAGTTTTATTATATTTCCTATTATATAGTCCTAGTTCCTACACAAACAAACGCTGAGGTATACACTGTCTTCTGTTGCCATTTCTGTTGCTATGTGCATATGCGCGCTCTTTCTCCCTCGTTCTCTCTCTCTCTCTCTCTCTCTCTCTCTTTCCTAGTATAAATTATCTTCCTGTATATCAACATGAGTTTTTCTTTCCTGTCCGATCGATTTTTACGATCTTTGTAAAGGACGCGCATGTATATTCGGGGGGAAGGATAATACGAGAATGTTTACAATGAATGGAGAAGGGGGGAAAAATCGGACGCAAAATTAAAAAAGAATAGATAGGCATGTAAGCCTCTCTCACTGCAAGCTAATTGATGATTCTCTTTTTTCTCTTTATTTTTGTCCTGTATCCTGATTGTCCTGCCTGCCTGACAGTTTCTGAGTTTCTGCCTGTTCGATGTCTTGTCTCTCTAGCCTGATAGCCTGCCTGCCTGCCTGCCTGCCTGCCTGCTTCCGATACTAAACAGTACAGAAGTACTGGCGACTAGAAGACAAGTAGTAGTAGGAGTAGTAGCTTCACCTGAGGTTTAAAAGTCAAGAAATTCGTTAGTCAAGCTCCCTGATTTGTGCAAAGGACCGCGGTCGGGTCGCGAGCAAGAATTTATCGAATCTTTGGATCAATGTTATAAGATATTCGCGGATTTGTAAAAACATCTATTTTGGATTCCAGGAATCTTACGAAATCTGTAGACTTTCGCCATCCTATCCCTCTTCGTTTTACATTATTTTAATAAGATTACTCAAATCCCTATTAAAAATTCTAAACTCTTCGAATCCTGTATTTCAAAAATTCTTCTAATTTTTCTATAAATTTTGAAATTTGAACATTTTCATTTTTATATTCCTAAGTAGATAATTTATAAATCCTTGAATTTTTCTATATTTTTCTCGACTCTCCTATTTTCAGATATTCGAATTTCTAAAATCTAAGTTTTACATATATATAAACTCTGTGAATTTTAAGAGAGTCACTTTAGAATTTCGGATATCTAAATTTTATAAAATTTAAAATGTGCGAATATTCAAACTTTTGAAGTTTCGACACTTGGGAGATGATAATGGTAGTTTTCCAGCAACAACACGTTACATTATATTCTTTTACATTATGTAAGATACTTGGAATTAATTTTCAAGAGTATCGATAGAATGCATTATATATATATATATATAATCCTCAATGTTTACTGTTCATACAATCAGTATTACAGCTGTTGATGTCGCATCCTATCTCGAATATTTATATACTATATTTTTTCAATAAAACAAAGAAAATAAACATTTTTTAAAAAATGTAATAGATCATTAATGTAATAATCAAAATATATATAGAAAAATTGTAACTCTAATAATCTAAACTTATGAAATTGAAATATATATATATATATATAATTATAAATATCATTGTGTGCAATGTTTGATAGTAGCAAAAAGACCTATTAGAATAAAAAGGCAAATAAGTATAGTTATCATATGTTAAATATCAAAATTTTTGAGTGTTGAAAAATGCTGAGATTTTATATGTTTGTACTTAGTTTTTTATTGTGTCGAACAGTGTGACACTGTGTTATCTATGTGAGGTGCAGGAAACTATACAAGAATCTCTAAGAATTTTAAATAAATTCTAATATTGTATTAATAAAAATTGAATAAATTTAATATTGTTTCATTAATTCAAATTTTAAGATTTGAGAGAGTATTCTGGTTTTTACAATCTTTTCTTTTTAGGATCTTGAGCAAAATAATTTCTAATCTTATTATTCTCGATTTTAAGGATTAAATTTGTTTTCATATGTTTGGCTCATTGCGGAATATTAAATTCCAAGGAATAAATTACGCAATAATTCGACATCTCCAAAGTGTCCTGTTAAAATTTTAAATGTTGCATTTAATCCGGTCTATAATAAATCTAAATTGAGATGGTATAATTCTTTTCCTAAGATTCTCGAACGCTCAAAGCCCATATTCCGAGATTCTTAAATCCTTGACCCTGTAGACCCTCGGAGGTCCTAATACACAAGTTTGATAATTGCGAACACTAAGTGAATTCCTCGAAAGAAACTCTCCATTTCTTATCTCGCGCGTTTTATAGTAAAGAGAAATAGTTCATCATTATCCTACTTATTTTATGTATTATATCTATGCACAAATATGTAAAATAAAGTAAACACTATTTTTTAACGCTCATCGAATAAAGTATTATAAGATATTGCGAGAAGTAGTAGTATAAACAACAAATTTGCTATCTCCATCTAAGCTCTTTGTCTATTCTATGCTTTTAAACTTTGCTCAGAAATGTGTCGATTGTAAAAAGAAAGAAGGAAAAAAACGCTATCGAATCGTTTCGCTGCTAAATAATTATATTAATTCTAGCGCTACGTCAGATAAAATAATGTGATAAACATGGGGATGCAACAATCTTTAGACATAACTCTGCACTCTAATTGCATATTTTGCACACAAGCCATAAAATATATCATGACAATGAGATAATCATTTTTCGAAGAATCGTCTGTCACTAGAAATTATTATTATATTTATGTACGTATATTATAGAAAAAGAGAGGAAGAATCTTTTGATTATATCTTAAATAATGTAAGAATGCGCGAAGGATAAAACGACTAATAAATTGATTGACATCAATATACAAATGCCTAAAAAAATTAGAAATTAATTTACGTATGTCGAAGTTAATTATTAATTGCGTTGTATGGATCATATAGTCGATATTTCTTAATTTATATATTTAAAAAATATCTATATTATTTAAAATCAAATAAATCGAAGATAAATTATTCAACGCGTCGCGGGAAATTACTTAAAAATGTCGGAATTTCGCGATAAAAATAAGCAGCCTAGAAATAGTGAATTAATAATATTACGCTAAAATTATATATAGCTGTGCTTACCAGCGAGAGAAGTTGTTAGCGATATGCTCTTTTTGTTTCCTAATACCTTCTTCCGCTGCCTCCTCCTCCTCCGCCGCCGCCGCCGCCGCCACCCATGTTTCCACCGCCGAGGGAATTACCGCCGTAACCACCTTGATTTCCGTATCCACCTCCGCCGCCACCGGAATTTCCGCCTCCCATGGGTCCTGCAATATCATAAAACATAAATAGGTTGATCATAATTATTTAATAATATAAAAGTTTGATAGTCATACAAAATAACGATATATTCCGTTTGGAAATTATACATAGAACCTAATATAGAACACTATAAAAAATATGATCTTTTCTGATAATTAAACTTTAAATAACTGATGATTGGATAACACAGATGATTGATCGGAAGAATGTTGGAAATATATTAATTTATTCTCTATGTAAATTTTAAACTGTTAATCAATAGATATCGGAAACAACGGAAAAAAAATCGAGAAAGATATATATGTTACTACATCGAAGGTTTTTATATTTGTGATGATCAATGATTAATTGAGATTGGATTAATGCAACGAAAACATTGTATTGTGAAATGGTTACAAATTATTCAATAAATTATCGCAAGTTTTAAGAAATGTTAAAAGCAATTAATGCAATTCGAAATTCGTATCTCTTGATAAAATTCTTGTCACGGAGAAAAAGAAAAAGAGAAAGAGAGAGAAAGAAGAAGAGTTCACAATAGCAGAAATATAAAGATTAGAAAAAGCAAGGAAAACACACTACTCTTGTCGACTTTTGAAGATGAAAAATGACCTTGTCCGCCGAAGGGTGGTAACCATCTCGAATCACCGGATTGTCGGCCGCTAGGACCTGAATTGGCGCCGTAGGGTGCCGATCTGCCGCCCGAGTTGAAGTTGTTGCGCACCGGGCCACCGCCGTATCCTTGTTGATAGCCACCGCCAAAGTTGTCATTACTCCAATTGCCACCGCTGTTATAACCGCCCTGTCCGCTTTGGTTCCAGCCCCCACCTTTAAAATATCAAAATAGATATATTTCTTTTTTTAAATATTATTTACATCGTCTAGGATAATAAAAATGATTTAACGCTATCTGCGCCGAAAGCAATGTGTGATTTTTTTCTTTTAACGCTTTAACATTTGAAATTTAGTTGTGTTTCTCATACGAATCGGATGTTACAAAACGATAAGAAAAAAAGAAGTGTGTCCGTTTGCGAACCTTTACCTTGATTTTGATTTTCCCATGGTCCATTACCTCCCCAACCTTGATTACCTCCACCGCCGTATCCGCCCTGATTACCACCGTTATTCCAATCGCCACCGCCTCCGCCACCGCCGCTGCCACGTCCTCCCCAGCTACCGCCACCTTGATTGCCGCCGCGCGGTCCTCTGCCTACTCCCTGGCCGCCGCGGCTACCGCCTCCACCCCCAGCACCACCCCCGGACGCAGACGCCATTTCAGCTCTGCTTAAAGCCTGCAACAAGAGTCATCGCGTTAATAAAGATACAAGATATTCCACATAGCAGCCTGATTTACAAAAAAAGCAAATTACAGCAAATTTTCTTGTTAAAAAATTTATTTGGAAACAAAGTTAATATAAATTTAAAAAAAGATACTGTATATATATATATATACACATATATGATGCAAAAATAGAATACATTAATAGAATTTGTAAAAATATATAAAAATTTTTTATGTAAAAAATTAGAAAAAATCATGATGCATTTTTTCTTGTATCATATATAAATATCGTATATTATTTCTAACTTAAAATAATCTCTCTTTGAAAAACAACTTTCTCACTTTTTTAACGTCGACGTGCTTGCCGCGAATCTGGTGGTTACGTTGTAGACAGATCTTGTCGACGGGATCGTAGTCATCGAATTCGACAAAACCGAAGCCGCGCTTCTTACCGGTCTCCTTGTCGGTGACTATGCTAATTGAATTTATGCTACCGTAACTCTGAAAATATTGCCTAAGATCCTCTTCTTCGTGGTCGTCCTTCAAGCCGCCCACAAAGAGTTTCTTCACGGTAGCTCCGGCTTCCGGTCGGCCAATCTCTTGCCTGGGCACTGCCCTCTTAGGCTCCACCACTCTGCCATCTACCCTGTGGGGCCTATAAAAGAGATATATTACCACATGTAGAAATTCAAAATAAATTTAAAACTTTTTTGCCAAATATATAGAGTAATACGATCTTTTATTACTAAGGACAATATATTACGCCGCATAAATATTTTTCTTTCAGAGATAAATCACAAATTCCTTCGGATGTAAACATCAGTAAAATGTAATGAATAACTGATCCTTTTTACCTGGCATTCTGAGCGTCATCCACCATATGAGCACGCGAATAAGTGATGAAACCAAAGCCTCTGGATCGCTTCGTCTTAGGATCCTTCATAACGACAACATCGACGATTTCTCCCCATTGTTCAAAATGTTTCTTAAGCGAGTCATCTGTCGTTCTGTAATCTAAGCCGCCGATGAACAACTTTCTCACGTGTTCCGGCTCATTTTTACCATCCTAAAATATTAAATTATGGAATTAAAGTCAACGCTAAATATCTTTCTCAGTCGTACATAGAAAATAATGTTGAAGTGTGAAAATTATCTTGTTTAATAACGCAATACACATATTTATTTCTTCTTTCTATTATCTCTAATATATAAAATATAATAAATATTCTAAATATTGTGAAAACGACCTCTTACCACAGAGAGATGGATTTTCAATATGGTGGTCGTTTCGTTATATATCTAAATAATAATTTCTCAATCGACTAATGATTCGGATCAGAAAAGGATCAAAGTAAATTATTAATTTTGATCAATTTATTTCATTATCGTATAATCTTATGGCAGTATAATCTATATTGCCTCCCGCCATCATTGTGTAAACTATACGTATCGATGGCGATGCTAGACGCCGGTCACCGAAGATACAAGCATGCTCGCCTATTGTATCAGAAATCAAATTTTTCCTAATAATATTAATAATAATACGAATCTTCAATTCGTGTCAGAGGTAGAGACGCGCGGTTTCGCGAATATTAAAAATATTCTGCTCTTGTAGTATCACGCGTACGTTCGTACGATGAAGAGCAGTATAAGCACAACAAATGTCGGAATAAGCATTTTTCGACGTGATAAACAGTACTCACATCATGTTCCATCTTCACCATTTTGAGGGATCTGGACAGGATTGCCGGCCTCCTGATGCGAGAAGAGAAACGAGAAGAACCGAGGCGCGGAAACGTCGTTATTATTATATATTCGCGACGATACGCGAACGATCGATCACAATTCCCTGCGCATACTCGCGTGAACCCCGGACTACGAGCCTACGAACCGTAATCCGCGATCCGCGAGGACTAGGGGAGGGGGAATGAAGCAACTGGAAGGGGAGAGGTTGGGGGGAGGGACTACTTGAGTCAACGCTAACCACGAACCGAACTGACTAATCAATGCTGGGTTTTTCGCGCCTGCGCTGCTCGTCCGTAAACAATTTAATAAAAATTTTGTACATATTTTGAAATTTTTGAACTCTATACGTTTTCTATAATAATTTTTTTTTTTCGCAACGTTAAAATTTCTTCTAAATATGTATATGAACTGTTAACGCGCATGCGTGAAAACTTCTTTCAAAGATGGCTAACGTTCAATAGGAGTTGTGTTTCAAAATTCACTGCTAATACTGGAAATCTATAATATACGTCAAGTCAAATATAAATTTCCAATATTGGCAGTGAATTTCGGAACACAATCTACAGTTTCAAAAAAAAATGAAAAAGAAATCACGAATTAATCAGGACCGTTCAACGCAGGACCTTCCGATTGGTTGGTCCAATGGAAAAATTTCAAGCACCGATTGTTGTGAATGGCTGCAATCTGTCGCATAAATGCTATATGTCATGGCTACGGACAGAAAGCGGGAAGCAGCGGGAAGACGCTAGAGCTAGAGCTTTGAAGCATCGCATTAACCAATCAGAATAATGAAATTTTTATTCTTCTTGTCCTGATTGGTCAATCAAACGCTTCGAAACATTTCTAGTGTTTTCCCGATTGCAGCCTATGGCTGCGGTCGAGAAGACACTAGAAATGCTTCAAAGCGTTTGATTGACCAATCAGGACACAAAGAATAAAGATTTCTTCTTCTGATTGGTTAATGCAATGCCTCGAAGTATTTTTAGCGTCTTCCCGACCGCAGCCAATGAGATAGATATCGAGATTTGGATTAGGTTAGGTTAGGTTAAGTTATTCGAAAGATTCCGGCGTGCTGTATGTCTGTACATACATATGAGTAAAATTTATCAAAATTATTGAAAGAGTAATTTAATGATAAGCGAAAAAGATGAACACCACGGAGATGGACAACGATCCTGTCATAAAAGAGGTTAGTTTACTCGGCAAATGTTTAGTTTATCTTTTTTTTAATTTCAACTTCTGAACATTGACATAATCTCAAAACCCAATTTCCAGGTTAGGTTTCGCTGTTCTTGTACGAGTGGTTCGAAATTTAAATTTTTATGATTATCTTTTATCATATTATATGATGAAAAAAAATTATCAGATTACATAATATTTTTAAAGGCGTTTATACATAACTTTTCATACTTGATATATTTGAAATGCGTATTCTTAATCCGTTTTTTTTTTCTTTTTATTGTTTCTTCCTTTTTTTCCATGCTTTATTCTTTCATTTATCATTTGCTACGTGATATTACTTGCTTTGTTTATTTCTTTTAATTTTCTTTATTCTGATAAAAATTTAATTAGGATTTGTTATGTTAGGATGCTCTTCGTGGTACTACATGTATCTTTTGTATTTATCTGCATAAGTAATAAAAGCATTTATTTTTAGATACCTGTGTTCCTGTCCAAGACTCTGGCGGATAAGCTATATATTGTTCAGTACCCTGCATATGTCACTGACGGCTACGCCAATGCTACCATCTTGAAAACCTCTATCAAGCCTGAAAATAAGAAGATCCACATAGAGTTTGCAATAGACACACTGAACGAAAACTTTTATGATTCCAGTGTGGGGAAACAATTGGCTCTTATTGTGGACAGCAAATCTAAAAAGGATGATGAAAGAGTATTTAATAGGTATTTAATAGGATTAAAAGATTTTGATTAATTCGTGGAAGAAGAATTTATAATTGTGAAAGCATTTTGATATATAATGTCACATATAAATTTTATATAAATTATTGTCTTTTATTTATATAAATACCAATTTTTTAATTAATTTTTTTCACGTAAAAAATTTGAAAACTTTAATATTACTAGGATTGGTTAATTTCCCTCCTTTTTTTTTTTCTTTATAGCGAACTAATGGACAAGATTGTGTTGACTTCAGAACGGACAATGTCAGATTGCTCGAATTTAGCAATCGGAGTCTTTCAGGATGATGAGCTACATATCACACCATTGAATGGGATGCTACATATGAAATTACAATGTGATTACCTGGACGAGAATGACAAGCGTGGCAAGGATACGGCAAAAGGTACAGGAGAAGGTAAATGAAAACCTGTCTTTGCGAATTCGTACAATTTATCTAGACAGTCTATAATGGAACTTTAGAATTCAGTCAGAATAAATGAGACACATTAATAAATTTATTTGTTTAAATACAGATGGTGATGAGGATGAGGATAATGCTATGCCAGTACAAGTGACATTTGCCAAAAATCTGCCAGATAATTTGAAAAGGATGCAGGAGCAGTCTTTTCAGCATCATTCCAAGAAGAGTCAGGAGGAGCCTTGGATACATGCGAATTACATACCGTTTTATGATACACAAACTGAAGTAAGTATTGACTTCTTCAATTTACAACAATATATGGAATGGCTGTCATTACGGAGATCGTGTGTATTTTAATAGCTCGAATGTTTATGGGCTTTTTATATAATTTTATTCATTATATATATATCATTTTATATCAAATTAGTTTTTGAAACGTAAAAAAATTGTAACTCACTTATTTGAATGATTAAATATGATTTATGATTAAATTGTATGATTCCATGGATTAAATGACATTATATTTATATGCACTGGTATATTGTAATAATTTACGCATTGACAAAGACTTTTTTGTTAATTTATAGAAATTTAATAAATAGTGTATAGTGTAAGAAATAAATGACGCATGTATAATATGCACTTTCTAAAACTCTATATATAGAATATTAATACATTAATTACTGTGTTCAAATTTTGACAGAAAAATTTATTTATTTTTCTATTTTATTATCTTATCTTTTTGTATGTAATACTAAAATAAAATTCTAATTCTTTGAAAACCGGATTTGTTTAATTTTATATCTAATCTTTTTACAGTTGACACGGATGGAAATGTTCTGTTCATTAGCAGATGAATCTGTAAATTTGAATTTAGCATCAAGGAATTATCTATCTCTATTGGTACCCGAAGAATGTAACTTACGAGAAGATGAGAATCAAACAGACTTTCACAATGTGGCAACCTTGCCTCTGCTGGACCAACTCAGGATAATCATGAAACATGGTAAGAAAAAGCACTTTTCTTTTTCTTTTTTGTTTTACCAAGTTTAAAGGAAAAAGAATAAGTATAATTTCTTTGAAATGAAAAAAAATTTTGTTTGAGCAATTCTTTCTCTCTCTCTTTCTAAATACAAATATAAAATTTATATATTAATATAGATATATACAATTTTCTCTTTAATTTATTATATATGTTTATATATTTTAATTTATTATATATTAACAAACTTTTTAAATGTGACTAATATTTTGAACATGTAATTTTCTACTTTATTCCAGCATAATTATTAATTTTAGATTATTCAATAGCTTTTTGAGTGATACGAAAACTTGATAGAATAAGAATTTGTTTTTTCTTTTGCAGTGAAAGTTATAGCCTTCGCATCGATACACGAGTTTTTATCCCCGATACATGATACGACAACAGTGCTAAAATATATGCAGCAAGTAGCTGTGCTGGTGCAGGGTAATTGGGTCGTAAATAGCGAACTAATCTATCCCAAGGACAGTCTCTCTGTACAGAATGGTATTTCCGAGCTCATGTGCAAAGCTCGCGATTACATCGTGAGTATCCTATTTAAAGACAATAGATTGTCGCTTCACAAAATGCAATTTTATCTTTATGCGAGACATTTAAAAGAATCAAGTGTCTCATGTAAACAAAATCATTTATTTTTTAATCATTTAATTTTTGAATCTCACACTAGAATTTAATACTTCTAAAATGACTGCTATTTCAATCATAAAATTTAAACTGTTGAAACTTTTTATATTTTATTATTGTGGCATCATTAGTTGCTAGTCGGATCGTTTCCTTCAAAGTTTTATTGTCAGAAAATGGTGAATGGACTAAAAAAAAACTTGGAATTCCAAGAGGAGATAAAGGTTAATTATATGTATGCGTGTCTTGCAGTTATTATTATTTACGGAGCACCAGTATCTCAAGCGCAATACAGTCTTATCCTTCATTAAATTGGCATCGGATGAAATCAATCAAATCTTCGAGGAACTCGGCATATACGAACCAAAAAAGGGTTGGCGATTAAAACAGCCACCTAATTGGAGCTTCTGCGACAGGTAATCGCTACGTTCCGTTAAGATTCCTTAAAATATCTTATTAAGCTAGAAATATATATTAGAAATTTTGACGCTTATTCGTATCATAGATATCCCGAGATCGCCCAGCGGCAGGAGATGTTCTGGGATGCGAAGCGAAAGCACCTGCGCGAAACCATGGAGGCGTATAATCAACCGCCGCAGCGTCAGCGCCGCAAGTCGAATCGGGAGTCGCTGGGTTCGGAAAACGAAGAAAGGAATGTCGGTCGCGGCCGCAAGTCGCTCAGAGATTCGTCCCTGTCGGATAACGATGGCGAGTCTGCTAAACACAAGAAGAGCGGTCGTTCCAGAAAAGTATCGGAAACCACCACGTGACCAAAACCGATGCGTTGAGGCATTTGAGCGCCTCTTGCTGTGGCATTCACGAGTCACGAAATATTTCCGCAAACCACGCCAGAAAGACGATTTCTCCTAAGACAAAGCTTACGGCCCAAACGATAACGATATTATGTGCGATTAGTCCATCGTATGTATATATAAATATAGTATATCATAGTATATTCTGCTATATTTATTAGCGCGACATATATAACATGCAATATATATAAACATATGGTATATATCATATTGTTATAATGAAGCATGCCTAAATATGAAGTATTAAAACACAGCGTGCACACTGTATCTCTGCACAGCGTTTTCTGCTCTCCAACTGTGGGATATAGACTTTGTAGATAGCGATTAATAATTGTACTATATTTTATTGAGAATGTGAATAGCGATTGAGAAAACAATGGATGTCTTTTTTTATATTGGTAATAGAATCGTTATTATGAAATATTCCGCAACAAAATACAATCATATACACTTTATTATAGCAATGCTAATTAATATGCAAAACCAAAGCGAGCGTTTATCCTTTCTTGATTTCTACCTAAATCGAATTCGAATATCATAATAACAATCATATTAGCAATATGAAAAAAACAAATTAATTGTTTTCTTAACATGCTATTCGTCACTGATGTTTATAATTTTGCCTTCCAATCGTAGGATATAGATACGCGCTTTGTACGTAGCGATTAATAATTATATATTGCTGAGAAAATGATTGTTTTTTTTCCTTCCTTTATCGCTAGCATCTTATTATGATATTCGAATTCGATTTAGGTAAAAAAACAAGAAATGATAAGCGCTCATTTTGGTTCTGTATATTAATTATATTCATAATAAAGTGCATATGTATTTTATTGCTTTATTAACACCTCTGTTAATCGAAAAAAAAATCTATTATCTTCTATGCAGTTTACTAAAGAGGATTTGAAATAACAATCAGACGATAGATCGAATTGTGGCATTATAATAATTGTGTGATCCCTATTTATTACACTTTGATATTTTGTATGACTAAATATATATTTTTAATTATTTATAAAATTTTAAATAATTTTGAGTTAAAGTCTGGATTAGAAAATTCTTAAATTTTAAGGAACTCTAAACTCGTTTATCATTAAGAAATATATTACAAAAATCTTCGGCAATTAATATAAATTTTAATATAATTCATCACTTTTTATTTTACATAATCAATTGAAAAAATGTTGTACTATTAATATATACATTAATATTGTAACGGTAATATTGACTGATGTAACGATATGCGGAATATTATATACACAAAAATATATATTTTGTTTAATATATTTATACGTTATATTCTTTCCGATGGAAAATTGCGCTTCTCAATTTTGACTTTAAGAGGTTCAATAGGAGACAGCAGAACCTCAAGCTTTAGTTTTATCTTATCGATTCCGATACTTTCATCTACTTTGAATACGAAGGTTCGTATCAAAGTTGCTAATATAACCTTTATGGAAATCATTGCATATTTCATACCTATAAAAGTGTGTTTGTTATATACACAGTTACATATATATAGTAAATTTTATGAATTATATATTTTATAATTTATTCATATGTACCTATGCAATTTCTAGGCCCGTTACTAAAAGGCATATAATAATATGATGACTGACAATCAGAATTTTCCAGTCTTTCTGGAAGAAATCTATCCGGGTCAAACACTAATGGATTTGGCCAATATCTCTTATTACGGTGCACTTTTCCTAATGCTACAACAACATCAGCACCTTTCGGTAAAATAATCTTTCCTAAAACATTACAATGCATTATTACAATGTAATAGTCCAAAGTCCAAATTAATCTGTATTTAATTTTACAAGACATGTACAAGAAAAGTGATAACATTTTTGTATAAAATACTCGAGAGCACAATATCTATTAAATATCTAATTAAAATTAAAATATTGGAATTAAGATACTGCACTACTGATATTCTTTCGATTTGCTTAAGATAAATTAAATTAGGGGAAAATATCATTCTGTTTATCAAATATGTCTATTACCGGATGCTTTTTCTATTTTCATTTTTCTTGGTAATTACGAGGAAAGCGCTATTTTTAATAAATAATAAGCATATATATGGTATTTATTTATAAACAAACCCATTTTTATATCTTCAGTCAATTGTCGTGCGATTACAGGCACTATAGGGAATAACCGCAACGTTTCCTTAATAACACGATCTAAATAGTCCATGTATTGTAGATCCTCGTATTTAATTGGTACGGATCTAGGAGTTTCCATGCCGTAAATCTCCAACAATTCCTTATATGCTTTTTCCTTTTATGAAAATAAAAACTTTTAAATGTATGCATACAACATATAAGTATATCCCAAAACCAAGAAACAAGACATTTAATTATTTATATCTCTATTTCTGAAGAGATAAGAAAATATTTGAAATATAATCTTTTTAAATGGCATTTCGAAGGCCGAAATGAACTATCACATGGTGCAAGGAAAATTTTCTTTCCAAAAATATTTTTCTATGCAAAAAGACGATTTGGACCATATATTTATGAATATTAAAAAAAAAAAAAAAAAAAAAAATTAAATTTTTTTTCTGATTAAAGAAGATAAAAGTTAAAAGATTTAAAATTGTTATCAAAATTATTATACACACTTTTATATCGATGGCGATATCATTAATATTTATATTAAAATTATATCACTTTTGTTATTTTAATATAAAAGATATTTAAAAATATAAATTTTATGTATGTAAACGTATATATATATACAAGTATAGTTTGGCCTTGTAATAGCGTTAAAAAAAATAACAATTATATATATACATGCGATTATATAATGATTATATAATGATTATATACACATATATATGTATATACATATTGTTATACAATATTAAATTTTCCCGTTTTATAAACGATATAATACTATAGTAACAAAAAATTTATTATACTATATCAGGCTATATTTACTCGGACAAGCTAATATTTACTTGAATAATACAATTTATGTCGAATCCTTTTTTGATTATCGTTTAAAGAGAGTATATATCTCCCCTATTTTGAAACTATATCAGGTTGTAGAATATTCGATTTATAAAACGAGAGACTAAACTATCTTTGAATGAATTGAATGTATACATACTTGTATCTCCGGAAAGTTCGCGAATATGAAGACCGCAAAATTTATCGTAATAGCGGTTGTGTCGGCGGACTAAAATTAAATAAAAATCTTATTCGTTACGCATTTATATATATGAATATAATCGTACGTGTAGAGACATTTTACATACCGCTACAAGCATCGTAATTACGTTATCGTGAATATCCTCTTGCGCGAGTTTTTTCTTATGAGATGCTTCCAAGAGAATGTCGCAAAATGCTTTATCTATATTTGAAAGAAAAAATATAAAATAGTGTGTCAATTACTTATTCAGTTTTAAGACAGCGGAGAGAGAGCAGAACAATTAAATATACTTTTTAATTTCAAATAAATTAATATTCGAAGTACGTTTAAAAGAGTAGAAATTATCAGTAGAAAAAAGACACGTTGCTTTAACAGCACGTTTTATAACTGCAGCTCTAGATAAAATTTATATTGCTGTCAGTTGGCAGCAGAATGTCAGTATTGATAAATAATATCGGTAATAAAATGATAGAAACTGAAGTATACGAAGAAAAAAACATCAATAAACTTACGAGTTATTTTATTCTTATTGTTAGTCTCCGATGTATTCGATTTATTTAATGAATATTGCCGCTGCTGTATCATCTGTAATAATAATATATAATACAATAAGTTATACGAGAAGAGCAGTATATATATATATATATATATATATATATATATATATATATATATATATGTAAATTAAAATATATAAGGAATATATTCTTATAATATACCTCATCCACGAAAGAATAGAAACAGGTTAAATTTTCTTGTTGTTTGCGTCCGAAACCAGTAAGGTTGAATATAATATTAGAATACAAAAATATATTCTTGAATCTGTAGCTTAAACTTCTTTTGCAACTGAAATGTTTTTCTTTTAAAATGGAATTCAGCATAAAATATAAAAAAATATACTTATTTAATCGCGATAATAAAGTTTTTCGAATACAATCGAGAAGAAAGATCTTTTCCTCTTTGTTATACTTAAAGACTTTTGTCAACAAAAGATTTATATATATTATAATAAAAACCCTCTCTCTCTCTCTCTCTCTCTCTCTCTCTCTTGGCTACATATTTGGTACATGTTTAAAATTATAAAAATTAATAAATTGATAATTTTAAAATTATATTAATTGTTATATAGATTTTAGACGGAAGAAAACTGTATTTACCTCATTACTATCTCACAACATTGCCTGATTATATCTGATTGTGAATCCAAGTTGACGCCTAGTATAGTGTCTTTACAACCCGACGTGAGAAAAACAGATTTGTTATTTAAAATATTAACTGGTGTAGTAATTCTCTTTATGTGTTATTAACTACGTCTGTTAAGTAAGTCTGATTTTTCTGAACGAGAGAGAAAATGTGTCACAATACCGAGAAAAAAAAAAATTTGTAAACTAGTATATAAAATACGTACATATACAATAACAAATATACACATTAGAATACACAATTAAGATATGTGCCATAATATAGAATTCTACCTTGAATTTTGTCGTGAATTATATTGCCATGTAAGACGAGCTTTAGAAATCAATATTCTCCGAGAAGATAAAGAAATAGACACTTTTATGCTGTAAAAACCAAGATATCTATAATACAATTCACGACTTAAGATAAAATTCTATTTATACTTGTATATATATCACATATATCTTAATGTATATATATATATGTGTATTCTGAAATATGTTTATGTCTGTAATATTTATAGTTCTTTAAATATTTTCTGTACTACACGACACGTAAAATTAAAAAATAAAACTTTCGAATAAAATTTTTAAAGTTGTAAATTTCTCTTTCGAATTTTGTCGCGAATTATAGATTGCCCAAAGTAGAGATTTGAGCCTCGTGTAAACTTACAATTACGATCAATAAAATCCGTGACTTACGGTAAATCATTACACATTTTTGTACATAATATTTCTACGAAATATTAAATTTTAGTTCTTTAAGTTAGCAACATTTAACATTACAATATTAAATAATTAATCTTTAACATATATATTATTATTGCATCTCTTTCTCTCTCTTTTTTTGTCTCTCTGTCTCTTGTTCATCAACACAAGTTCTGATTCTTTTACATTTTTATAATGCTAAACATTTTCTATAAGAGTTTGTGTAATACACAAATAATTAAAAAATGATCAATAATTATACTTGGCCTTACCACATGCAATGGTCATAGTACACAGTGAAATAGGTTCAAATAATTCAATCTCTCTTTCCTTTAATCCGATTTTTTCTAATTTGTCTGCAAATATTAAAGACTGTTTGACAAATATATCGAAAAAGCCTCGTAACATATTTGTATTAAAACTTGGTGCTGATATTTTTCGATTCTTAGTCCATATGGATGCTAAAATAAATATTACAAAAAAATTATATATATATATATATATGTATGTATGTATATATTCCTACCTTAATTAGATTAATTATACCTTATTATATCTAAATTAAATTATTACAAAGGACTCTCTCTTTTTCCCTTTCTCTCTCTCTCCTCTTTAAAAGTAAGAACTCGATTATTTAAAATATAACTTACCAGGAACCGTCAGCAATGATGTCTTGCCAAGTAGTGATTCAATAAATTTATATAGTACACCCTTATTCAAGCAATGCCTATTTTGTAAGACAGTCTACAAGGTCGCATACAAATTTAGTAATATTTCCATTGCGTATTATTTATATATTATTATGTATATAACATCTCGGAAAATTATTTTAGTTAAATGGAAGGGATGAATTTCAATAGTTGTAAAATTATAAAGAAGAATAATCGATAAGAGGTATTTTTTTTTTAAATAGTATGTACGTATATATCGTAGAACGCATAAGCGCTGTTCCTCTACCTTTATTTGATCCGGTTCGTATATTCCAATAAATAGCTTATTGCCTATCCAAACTTGAAAAGGGGACGAATAATTTCTCACAAGCTTAAGTAGGAAAACTAAAATTTCTAAAAAAAATTTTTTTACAACTTTGAGAAATATATCCATTCGACGTGATTCGCTTATACTTCATTATATTGAATCGAATGTGACATTAATTAATTTTTTATTCCATCGTATAGTAAAGTTTTGAGATTTTTAAGCTGCTGATTCTTTCGTTCCTTATTTTTTTCTATAAATTAAATAAGTATTATTGTCTCTCATTACCATCAGGATTCTTCAGTAGGAAATAGAAGGCGCTTCCGACAAGCGGCAATGCCTTTGGACCGGGCAGAGAGTTTATCATTTTAATGGAAACCAACCGGCGGAAATTATAGACGAAGTAACTTATGGCGATCCATACCAAAGACAATAACACAACACTTGCGAATGCCATTATAGTTGACAATAATAGCAAAATATTTATATATTATCTTGCGTTAACGTTACTAGCTCGTATGCAAACACTGTCAATGCACATTGTCGCTTTTGTTTTTCCCACTCCACGAATAATTTTATAATAATACTTACATAATAATCGAATTACACGGTAATATCGCTGTTGCCAAATATATAAAAAGTGATTGGTGTTTATATACTATAGAGGCGTGGCTAGAAAATAAGCAAATCAGAGACGAGTGTAATAAATAAAACAAAGGAGTATGTCATAATATATTAATATTAAATGTTATAATATATTACAACATTTAACAGACGAGGAAGTAAGGGCTGGCTGCAAGTAGAAGTATGTGAGAAAGTCACGTTAGCGTATGAAATTTGAATCGGGACGTGTGTAACGCTTGAACGAAGGTATATTTATCCCAAGTAACAAGTTTTATATGCAGCTATAGATAAGAAAACATCAACTTTCTTGCATAACGAATGCGAAAATCTGGTTATTTTCACTCGCGGGATATTACAAGTTAAAGAGATCTTATCGTTAGACCCAGAAATTCCTTAATAAAGAAATCATCAATTTTATAAAATTATGAATGATCAAAAATGAAAGATAAACAGAAAAACAATCCATATCCGAATCTTTATTTCTATAATTTTAGTCGTTTACTTTTCGCACGAAATTCTAATTAAAATATTTAATTTTAGAAATTAAAAAATTGCGCAAAGAGAATATCTAATAAAGCTCTCTCTCGTTATACAGCGAATAATCATTTTTATACGGAAGCTGTCAAGTGTCAACAACATGTTTTCCGAATCATGAATTAAATCGCTTTGCGATAGATCAATGATTAGCGTTGATGATACGTGTATTACCCTTCTCTCGTCGAATACCTTTTTATTCCTCGCAAAGCGAGGATACTTGATCCATCCAATTATGCCGTTTCCCAATATTCCGATATCGAAAAATGATAGTCCTCGTTTGTTGTCCCCGGCTATAACTATCGGCACAATTTACGACTTTATTGGAATTTACTTCGCACCCTCTTATGCGACTTACATAATTTTTGATATTGCGTATTTTATATAGAATGATAATTATTATCTTATATCTCATCATTAGTAAAGAAAGTTTGTCACTGCAAATAGACACAATAAAATATCGACACATGTTTTAA
Source organism: Polyergus mexicanus (assembly GCF_030449975.1). Taxonomy (NCBI): domain Eukaryota; kingdom Metazoa; phylum Arthropoda; class Insecta; order Hymenoptera; family Formicidae; genus Polyergus; species Polyergus mexicanus. The sequence goes on from NW_027223323.1 coordinate 6,069,366, forward strand.
AAAATAAAACTGATTTATATACACATAAAATTGATTATGTAAAGCATCTGTCGATACTTTATTTCTTCTGTGCAATCACTTCAACATGTCTCTTATATATATATATATATATATATATATATATATATATATATATATATATATACAGGGTGACCCATTTTAACTTAGGCAGCCAAATAACTCGAAAAATAAGCACACTACGAAAAAATGTTTAGAATCAAAATTTTGTCATTTCGAGGGGGACGTACAATGACGTTAAAATGAGCCCCCCACCCCTTCCCCTGGGCGGTGAGGGGGGGCAAGTTTGAAATCTTAAATGGGAACCCCTATTTTTTATTGCATATTCGGAATCTTTGGCTAAAAACACATACAATTTGTCTGAAACATTTTTCTCGATTCATGATAGATGGCGCTGTAATCGACGAAATTCAATTTCTTCGATTTCTTCGTAACAATCTATGTGCCGTAGTTTGAGGGATTCCCAGTTCTCGTTCTATTTGACGGGTACTAATATGGGGATTTTGATGAACCATAGCCAAAACTGCGAGCAATCTAGGGTCATTATTATTATGAAGTCTATTCCTTCGCCTTTCGCGATGAAGTGGATTATTACGAGATCTCCTTTCAATGTTTATAATTTGTTGATCAGTAGGATGGCGGCGATTTGGGAATCGCTCCGCATAAGTACGGGCAGTAAGTCTGTAATTTCTACCACATTCGCCAAAGGTTATAAGAATATCGACTACTTCTGTAGGCGTATAATTTGCCATTTTACCAGAATTTTATCAGAGTACAAATGTTAAAAAAATACATAAACACTTGTGACTTTGGCACTAAATGGACAAAATTTTGGAGGGATACTTAGAGGAACTCCATCAGATGGAAAGTCCAAAATGTCTCGGTACTTTGCACCATTCAAGTTGCCTAAAGGGCAGGTTACGCTAAAAGCAGTTTCTTGAGAAGTAATTAATGAGTAATAAAAAATAATGAGAAGTTTGTTTTAAGACTAATTTCGAGTATTAACAATGAAAACGTGGTATTTTTATTGTTAATTTATTGCAGAATCGTAAGCATGGGTTCTCAGTAAGAGAAATCGAAGAAATTGAATTTCGTCGATTACAGCGCCATCTATCATGAATCGAGAAAAATGTTTCAGACAAATTGTATGTGTTTTTAGCCAAAGATTCCGAATATGCAATAAAAAATAGGGGTTTCCATTTAAGATTTCAAACTTGCCCCCCCTCACCGCCCAGGGGAAGGGGTG